>NC_081536.1:32069546-32249546 GCF_030273125.1 Centropristis striata
TAAAAGGAAGAAAAATATAAGAAAAAAAAGGAAAAAAACGAAGAAAAAAAGGAGGTTCCTCTGCATCCTTCATAGCACACACACACACACACACACACACACACACACACACACGTGAACACGCAGCTTCTCTTCTCTTTCATTTCTTTTTTTTGTGCAGCATGTGACAGCGACACATTCTCTCTCCATCTCCTCACTCTTTTATAGGTGTTATATCATATTGGCACTGTGCTGAGAATATTGTTTTTTTTTTATTATTAACTTTTCAGGTTATTTGAAAAAAATCTATTTTATATTTTAAGAAAAGAGAAGAAAAATATAAAGTAAAATAAATATTGAAAAAAGAAAAAATAGAGGAAAATGAGGAAAATAAAAATAAAAAGGAGAGAAAATAGAGGAAAAAATAAGAAAAAAAGGAAGAAAAAAATAAGAAAATAATAAGGAAAAAAGGAAGAAAAAAATAGAGGAATAGGGGAAAAAGGGAAGAAAAGATAAAGGAAAAAAGGAAGAAAAAAATAGAGGAAAAGGGGAAAAAGGGAAGAAAAGATAAAGGAAAAAAATAAGAAAAAAGGAAGAAAAATATAAGAAAAACAAACAAAAAAAGACACAAAATTACTTAAAAAAGAAACACAATGACAAAAAAATATATATGGATGATTGAAATAATAATTACATGACCAAAAAATATACAGAATTACCAAAAAGACACAGAATTATTAAAAAAGACACAAAATTATTTAAAAAAAAGACACAAAATGACTGAAAAAAACGAAATTACTTAAAAAAGACACAAAATGACCAAAAAAAGTAATTAAAGGGACCTTCCACACACAACACGGTAAAGTGCCATTCATATAAAACTCACATTAAACTTTCATATCAAGGTGGGGGCCACAAAATATCGTCACGAGGGCCGCAATTGGCCCGCGGGCCACGAGTTTGAGACCTATGCTGTAAACAAAGTCTAGCTCAGCTGTTTGCTAATTATTTCATGCTCTGGGTTTCTCAAAGACAAACATGTATGACAAAGTGCATTCTCTGCAAATATGACAGGTGGAGGAGCGTCTGTACAGTCCTGCTCACACACACACACACACACACACACACACACACACACACACACACACACACACATTCTTGTACTTCTATCTTTGTGAGGACCCTCATTGGAACAGTGAATTCCCTTGCAAGGTTATAATAGTTTGGGATTTTTCAGTAGTTTTAGTTTTAATTTTGTTGTGAATTTTTGTTTTCAAATTCAGTAGTTTTACTGAGTTTTTAGAGTGAGTTTGCTAGTTTTAGTTTAGTTTTTATTTTTTGAAATGCTTTAGTTTTAGTTTAGTTTTTATTAGTTGTAGTTTTTTGTAATGGGGTATTTGTTGGGTGGGAGATTAAAAGAGGTCACAGTAAATATTGCCTTTATTTTCTTTGTCTGATTCATCTTCATTATGTATGAAAAAAGTAGATAAAGACGAAAAACGAAGGACATTTTCACTATAATTTTAATAAGTTTTAGTTCGTTTTGTAACCACACAATACAGTTTCAGTTAATTATCATTATCATGTAACCTTTAACCCTTAAAACAAAGTCTGAAATCTAAAAAAGCCTTTAAAGAAGTGAGGACCGGCCGAAATGTCCTCACTCTGTTGGTTAAAAACGTGTTCTGGTCCTCACTATGTAGGAAGCACAAGAACACACACACACACACACACACACACACACACACACACACACATTCTTGTACTTCTATCATTGTGGGGACCCTCATTGGAAGGGTCACACACCTGACATTTGATATGATGTCACACAGTGGTGCAGCCTTCAGCCTCCCTGAAGCCGACCTCAGCCTGATGCAGCAGCTGACAAACTGTGTCAGAGGTAATAAAGCTGGTAAACACATGATGCAGGCTGACTTCACTGGAACCAGCTTGTTTACTGGGAGGCTGTTAACAGCATGCAGAGAGCTGCATTCTGCATTAACGGGGTGAAGGAATAATGGAGAGGATCACCTGACAACGTGTGGGCTTTGTTTGTTCGTTTTAACAGCGTCAACTGCTCTCACGCTCTGACAAAGTGCTCAGGTAACGATGAGCAGGTCGGAGTTCTAGCTGGTTAAACAGTTCTCAGAGCTGATTTGGAGACAGAAATGAAAAATAATTAATTATATAAACCTCTCAGCTTTTAAACAGCTGAAGGTGGAGGGACAAGTTTGCAAACTGACAGAAAAAAAACCCTCAATATTTACAGCAACTACTCAAAAAATATTGATATTAACATTGAATCAATGTCAATAAATCGATCAGTGTGACATGATGAAAACTTAAAGGTGTTATTTTGATCAGTGTATTTGCTGAAAGCCAATTCAAAGGGTATAAAGGTGTTGTGGTTTCAACTAACCCTCTGGAGTCGGAGCACGACTTCTTCATGACGTCACGATGTAAAGACTTTTCTCTCAAGTTTTGGCTTTTCCAGAAGTTTCCATGTCCAATTTAATGCATCTCAAACTCAAATTACCTGGGGGCCACTGGAGGCAGTATCAAAATGACCAAAAAAACACACAAAATTACTAAAAAAAAGACACAAAATGACAGAAAAAAACTAAATTACTTAAAAAAACACAAAATTACTGAAAAAAGACACCAAATGACCAAAAAAAAAAGACACCAAATGACCAAAAGACACAAAATTATTTAAAAAAGACACAAAATGACACAAAAAATAAACAAAATTACCAAAAAAATACACAAAATTACTAAAAAGACACAAACTTACTAAAAAAAGACACAACATTATTTAAAAAAAAGACACAAAATTACCAAGAAAGTAATTAAAGGGACCTTCCGTGCCATTCATATAAGGTGGGGGCCACGAGGTTTGGGTCCCATGGTCTAACATATGCATCAAGGCTCTTATTTTTCTCTTTTTCTTCCTGCTGCTGAAAATAAAAACAATAATAATGAAGTAGAAGGAGAACTCAGATTGAACTCATTTTTATTTCATGTTTTGAAAGCCAGCCCACACATGACCAGAGCCTTTTAGTGGAGCCCAGCGCCTCGCATGTTATATTCATTTTACCCTTGAAAATCAAATAGACAAAGACAAACAAGAAATGGAAGTGAAGTAAGATGTAGTTTATTTTTAGAATTTGGATCAGGAAATAATGATTTGTATTGTTATAATCTCATATCTGCAAAACACACAGGAAGTTTAGAACCATTAAAATGATCTCCAGCCACAAACGATCATATAAATTATCAAATTTCTTTAAAGTTGTATCAATTGCACTTAACCCTTTGATGCACAACATGTAATAACCCTGATAATTTTGTGTCTCTTTTTAAATAATTTTGTGTCTTTTTTTGGTCATTTTGTGTCTTTTTTGGGTCATTTTCTAATAATTGTGTGTTTTTTTTTGATAAATCTGTGTATTTTTTGGTCATGTTGTGTCTTTTTTTGTATTTTTTTTTTTCTTTTTTAAGTAATTTAGTGTTTTTTCAGTCATTTTGTGTCTTTTTTGGTCATTTTGTGTCTTTTTCTAATAATTTTGTGTCTTTTGTTGGTAATACAGTGTATTTTTGGTCATGTTGTGCCTTGTTTTTTTTTGCAAAAAGGGATTTTATTCAAAAATTAATAAAGAAAAACATAAAACTAGGATGTATGATGATCAAAAACAAACTAATTGAGGAAAACCTGGAATACTGAATGATGAAAATAATTTATTGCAAAGATATAGAACATAAAAACTCAGTCGGGTCACTTTAGACCATGTTGTGCATCAAAGGGTTAATCCAGTCACCATGCTTCCTTTTCAGGTGTTGACGAGTGTATTTATGTCATATGTTCTTCAGTAACAAAGTAAACAAGGCAATTAATAGAAATAAATAAAAATGCAGACTCATGTAAACAACTGGTAAGCACCTTGGTGGAGACCAACACAGAGTTTAAAGGAGAGTGAATATTAAATATTAGTACCAGTGGAGCCCTAATAGGCCCTAAAAAAGCATTGTAAGTGCCCCGTGTGGTAGATAAACATGATAAAGTGCCCTTTTTATTATTTTTTCTCTGCCCCTTTAAACATCCTGACTCCGCCAGTGAGTTCTACCACTGAAAGAAACACTTCTTTTATCACCTGACAAAGCTTTTGTTATTCTAAATTATCATTCAATTTAAAAAAACCCCATTTCTTAGCTGTGAGAATTAACGCCACGCTGAGGTAATTTGTGTGAAAGCTGTCGTTCAGCTGCTGATGCCTTCTCTATCTGCTGCTGTCTGACACAAAGTTACAATTATGTTCACTTAAACATGTCTATTTTTGGCCAGACTGTCCTTTCAGCTGTCATTTACATACAGTTACACACACACACACACACACACACACACACACACACACACCCTCCCTATGAATAATAGAGCACTGGCAGTGTGACAGACAGACAGACAGGTGACTGGCGAGGCAGTTTGACAAGTGATTGACAGGTGTGGCAGCAGCTCAGAGGGGGAGATGGGAGAAGATTTCACAAAGATGGATCAGGAAAGGAGGCGTGACTTGATACTGGACTGACGTGATGAGAGAAACCTCTGACGGCACGATTTAACCCTCTGATGCACCACATGGGTCTAAAGTGACCCGATATGTATGAGTTTTTATGTTCTATATCTTTGCAATAAATTATTTTCATCATTCAGTATTCCAGGTTTTCCTCAATTAGTTTGTTTTTGATCATCATACATCCTAATTTTATGTTTTCCTTTATTCATTTTTGAATAAAATCCCTTTTTGTGTCACTACTCTTCTAATGCACAACATTGGTCAAAAATGACCCATATCCATTTTTTAGCTAAGTAGCTTGCTAAGCTAACTACATAACTAACTTCTTGGCTAAGTAGTTAGCTAAGTAGCTTGCTAAGCTAACTACTTAGCTAACTTCTTGGCTAAGTAGTTAGCTAAGTAGCTTGCTAAGCTAACTGCTTAACTAACTTCTTGGCTAAGTAGCTTGCTAAGCTAACTACTTAGCTAACTTCTTGGTTAAGTAGCTTGCTAAGCTACTAAGCTAAAAGAAACAAGTATACAACAGTATACACCAGTATAGTATAAAAGTAAGAGTTAATTCTTTCCCCTTCTGTTTGTTGTTGTCTTTCCCTGTTTGTCTGATCCTCCTGTTTCTCCTCCCCTGTCTCTCTGTTATGTGTGTGTCTGTGTGTGTGTGTGTGTCTGTGTGTGTGTCTGTGTGTGTGTGTGTGTGTGTGTGGGCGTGGCTTTGTTTCACAGGCAGCACCAGGTGAACCTGATCCAGCAATCAACCCTCTCAGTATAAAACATCAGTCTTTTTTGGGTCATTTTGTGTCTTTTTTAATAATTTTGTGTCTTTTTTAAAAATAATTGTGTGTCTTTTTGACCCCGGTCTTCTCTTCACTTGATTGTTTCATCACCCAACCTGGTAGATCCTCATACCTTGCTCTCGTTATTTTGTTTGATATATCCTGGTGTTTATTAGCTTGTGTGGTAATGCTCTTCTGTGCCTTCTGCATTACTCCAGACCATCGTGTCTCATGCTGCCTGGAGCTTGCTACCATTTGCTCCTCCAGTCGTGTAAGTTGAACTGCAAGATCTGTTCTCTCCAGGTGCTGAAGTGGCGTCGCCATTTTATTAAATTAATAGTGTTAATAAGCTTTTAATAGATTTCTGGCTCAGTCTGACTCTTGTGATGTCCATAGCTGAATCACACATATGCTCACTTTGTGAAGGTGGACTGTGTGTGTGTTATCTTTTGGATGTTTAGAGACAAACAGAACATTAATTAATATCAGGTTCTGACCGATCAGCTAAATAATCAATGGATATGTGCTTATACGTGGGTTAAATAAGCTGAGCCCAGTTTATTAAAACAAAAATGGCACAAGTTCAGCCCAAGTACGTTCCAGTTAGAAGTTATTCAGGGTTCAGCCCTCACAGAAAACACTTTAATCCTCTGGAGTCTATGATCACGTGGCTTTTTTTAAAGCGTCGTAACAAAAAAAATGAAGTCACGTGGAACTCCAGATTTTTGTTTGACGTTCCGAGGTCATGTAAAACCAAAGATATGATCGTTTTAATATAGTACAAAAATATTTATTCAAGTGTAAAAGTAGGATGGAACGAGGCAGGCGTGGCATTTAGTAAAAATGGAAAAAAGACTGTTCCTATAAATAAACATGTTTTTATGGTAATTTTTTATGTATAGTTTTATTATATTTTAATTTTACCTTCATATGTTCATATTTGTAACCTATGTTTTACATTCTTTCAGGTCTGAAACAGTTCATTGAGCATATTTGTGGTTTTTATTGTCATAAATAGTAAAATTTTATTTCAGACTTCATGATTTTTGTGTATTTTGGGGCACATTGTGTTAATAAAGTGGGTTAAAGTGAAAAAATAATTGGCAGATCATGTTGATATTGTGCTGAGAAAATACCAAATACCAAACATGAGTATAGTAAATATTATATGTTATATCAGACCCTAGAGGGTTAATCTCCAGCCGGTTTATATTCAGTCACTTTGATCATTGAAAAAATGTGTAATAAGGAGGCAAATCGCACTCAACTTTTAAACTTTATGTTATATAATTTTTTAAAAATAATTTTGATGTGTAATACACAGTGCTATCAGCGGCTGCGGTCCATTATTTGCCCCCTCAGTTTTGTAAATATTTGCAATAAATTGTAAATGGAGGCGTTGACTGCGTCTCTGTTGCTATGGTTACTGCTAGATAGCACATTAATTTTGTACGGTGTGCAGACAGTTTTACCGGAACGACTTAATAAGAATCCACTGTTGGGAATTAATGGGCCCCAGCCAATCAGAACGGAGCACTCTACCACCCAGATCATGATGTGAATATAATTTTCATTTCTAGCAATCCCCCTTTAGAGAAATCAACTTGTTTTCAAGGTCCTAAATAAAATAAAATAAAATAAAAGCGACGTCCTTCCTCTGTGTTCCTCTGCTCTACTAATATCTGTAGCAGTTCCAATCAAAATGATCTCATTAGGAATTACATTTAGCTTGATGAGTCATCTTCATTTCCAACATTGCTTGTGTGTGAGCAGATGGAAGAACACGCAATCAAGGTTGATAAAGCATAACAGTTTAATATTGGAGTGGAGCCTGGTAAACCACTGACTATCAGTCTCTTAACAGTGATTTATCGCTGAGTCAGCCCATTACTTGGTTTCACCCAAATCATTGAGCAGGAGATTGATTAAGCCTCCAAAAGTCGATTTGTCTGAGAACAACTTAATACTCAGTATAGTCTCAAAGTGCCAAACATGGTACTCTAAACCAGTAGTTCTCAACCTTGGGGTCCCGGCCCCAATTGGGGTTGCGAGATGATTTCTGGGGGTCGCCAAATAATTTTGGAAGTCAGCTCTGTCTCCACTGTGTTAGAGTGTTCATGTGTTCATGTGTTTTAGTCTTTTTTGTCATTTTGTGTCTTTTTTTGGTCATTTTGTGCCTTTTTTTTAGTAATGTTGTCTTTTTTGATCATTTTGTGGTCAATTTGAGTCCTTTTTAGCTTAATTGTATGTAATTTTTTGGTAATTTCATGTCTTTTTTTGGGTCATTTTGTGTCTTTTTTTTTAGTCATTTTGTGTCTTTTTTTTAGTCATTTTGTGTCTTTTTTTTTGTCATTTTTGTGTCTTTTTTTTTGTCATTTTTGTGTCATTTTTTGTCATTTAATGTCTATTTTTTAATCATTTTGTGGTCATTTTTTGGTCATTTAGTCATTTTATTTCCTTTTTTTTGGTCATTTTATGTCTTTTTTTTCAGTCATTTTGTGTCTTTTTTTAGTCATTTTTGTGTCTTTTTTTTGTCATTTTGCAGTCAATTTGTGTCTCTTTTAGTCATTTTGTTTCCCTTTTTGGTCATTTTGTTTCTTTTTTGGTCAATTTGTGTCTTTTTGTGGTCAATTTGATTCTTTTTTGGGGTAATTTTGTGTCTTTTCTGACAAATCCCAAAGTAGCAAGTTCTTACTTTCCAAGGAGTCTCCGGCTTGAAAGGACTTAGATTAAAAGTAACAATAAAATATAGAAAAAAATATACAAATGCACAGACAGAGAGATGTTTTAGTTGTTGTCTGCTTCATCAATTGTCCAAAATTCGTCATATCAACTGAGTTTGTCTGATACAACATCTATGTTAGATTGGGGGTGGAGACTCAGTATGGTTGAATATCTGCTCTAAAGTCCTGCCAGCCTCTCCTTCCCTCCGCTAGCAGCAGCTTTCCCAGGCCACTACCTAATCCAAACAATCAAAGGTGCTTTCATCCTGTGAAATTATGAGCTTGTTTGCCTGCAATTAGTTTGGTGTGAACCAACTCTATTAGCGCGGCTCAGTGATTTCTCTTCTTTCCTCCCGACAGATCTCTTGATCCGTGTTGTGTGCATAATTAACCATCAATGATTAGCTTCTCGGCTCAAGTGGAGAACACCAGTAAGCCAGGGCTCCTGCTCTGTCTGTTTCAAGGAGCAGTGAATGAATCCGCAGTAGACCCTGACCTGTTAGATCCAGCTCTGTTCAGATGAAGCCCACCTGAGAAATCAGCAGCTGGTTAATGTGATCTCGTGGTAGAGACACGAGGGAGAACCTACAGCAGGGGTCTCACACTCACATTACCTGGGGGCCGCTGGAGGGAGTACCAGAATGACCAACAAAAGACACAAAATTACTAAAAACAGACAGAAAAAAACTAAATTACTTTTAAAAAGACACTAATCGACCAAAAAAGACACAAAATTACAAAAAAAAAGACACAAAATGACCAAAAAAGACATAAAATGACCAAAAAAAAGACACAAAATGACCAAAAAAAGACACAAAATGACCAAAAAAGACATAAAATGACCAAAAAAAAGACACAAAAACCACAAAATTACTTAAAAAAAGACACAAAATGACCAAAAAAAGACACAAAATGACCAAAAAAGACATAAAATGACCAAAAAAAACCCACAAAAACCACAAAATTACTTAAAAAAAGACACAAAATGACAAAAAAGACACAAAAACTAAAAACTAAAAAATAAAGACACAAAATGACCAAAAAAAGACACAAAAACTACAAAATTACTTAAAAAAGACACAAAATGACCAAAAAAGACACTAAATTATTATTAAAAAGGCCAGTAAAACTGGAGACAAGCTCAAATATATTTAGTATAAAATGATAGAACTGGATGGAACCCTCTTATATGTTAGATTTGACACCTTTGTTCACATTTGCCACATTTAAAATTGTTTTGAAATTTAAAAAAAAGATTCAAAATCACATTTTATGTTGGACTAAAGGACTAAAAAAGACACAAAATGACCAAAAAAAGACACAAAATGACTAAAAAAAGAAACAAAAAGACACAAAATTACCAAAAAAAGAAACAAAAAGACACAAAATGACCAAAAAAAGACACAAAATGACCAAAAAAAGAAACAAAAAGACACAAAATGACCAAAAAAAGACACAAAATTACCAATAAAGACACAAAATGACCAAAATAAGAAACAAAAAGACACAAAATGACTAAAAAAAGATCACATTTATGTTGGTTTTTCTTTGTTTCTTTTTGGTTCTAAATGTTGATCCAGTAAGTCAGAATAAAAAATCTGTTATCAGGTCATATAGGTAAATATATATATACTAACATGGCATTTAAACATTGTTTAAGTGGTGAATACAGGCAGGATGAAAAGGATTCAAACATGGACAAAACAGCCCAAAACTCCATATAATGTCTGGTACAACTAAAGGTACATTTGTTTGGACAAATATAATGAAAACAACAAAAATAACTCAAAATAGTTTAATTTAAGAGCTGAAATCTAGATATTTTCAATGGAAAATATCTAGATTTAATTAGTTTAATTTAAATTAGTTTAATTTAAGAGCTGAAATCTAGATATTTTCAATGGAAAATATCTAGATTTCAGCTCTTAAATTAAACTCTTTTGAGTTATTTTTGTTGTTTTCATTATATTTGTCCAAACAAATGGTGGTCTAATATTTGTTTCCGTGACTGTAGGTGGTCTGTGAGAAAAGTGATGGTATTGAAATAGACTAACATTTCATGGGGTCGCACAAAATGTTGCTGAGGTCCCTCGTTGACCCGTGGGCTGCTCTTTTGTGAATTACTCTGAAATGCCAAGAGGCGTTACAAAGTGTTGTCATTGACAACCTGAATGAGAAGAGACTGTCCACCTGCTGCTGGAGGGACTGGTTCTGAATTAGTCCATGCATTGTTGTTTCAGAGAGTGCTGCATATTATAGGCTACCTTTAAAGGAATCACATTTATTTGGTTTATGAAATGTCAGAAGAAAAAAATAAAAATACCCACCCCAAGGTCCTGGAGCCCAAGGAAAAGCCTTCAAGTGCTTGTTTTGTCCAAAGAACACCTCAAACCAAACACAATCATTTAACTGTCATTCTGTGTGAGAACAAAAGAAGAAAGTCTTCACAGTTCAGAGGCTGTCAGCAACATTTTCTTTGCTTTTTTTCTTCCAAAAAATGACTTTCACAGCTAATCAAATAGAGAAATTTGATACATTTTTGTGAAATCAATTAATCAATTCAGTGACTTATTATTTTAAACGCTACATATGAAAGCACTGGGTGTCCTGATTGTTTTGTCCAGGATCCGTTTATCTGTACTGACACTGTGAACTATCCATTAATAATAATAATAATAATAATAATAATAATAATACATTTAATTTATGGGCGCCTTTCATGTCACCCAAGGTCACCTTACAAAGTCTAAAATCATAAACATCTTTAAAAACAAGACAACATGGTAAAAACATCACGACATGGTAAAAACAAGACAATATGATAAAAGCAAGTGAGTTAGTGTCCAGTTACAGAGTGTGTGCCAGTTTGAACAGGTGAGTTTTGAGTTGTGACTTGAAGGTTGTGATGGTGTCAGACTGTCTGATGTGTGGGGGGAGGGAGCTCCAGAGCCTGGGTGCTGAGCAGCTGAAGGATCGGGCCCCCATGGTACTGAGGCGTGATGTGGGGGTGATTAATAGTCCAGCAGAGGAGGAGCAGAGGGAGCGGGAGGGAGTGTATTCTTGAAGGAGGTCGCAGAGGTAAATGGGGGCTAGGTTGTGGAGAGCTTTGTAGGTGAGGAGGAGGTTCTTGTAGTGGATGCGGTATTGTACCGGGAGCCAGTGGAGTTGAATGAGAACAGGGGTGATGTGGTCAGCTGATTTGGTGCGGGCAGGGCCGGCTCTAGCCCATTTGGTGCCCTAGGCGAGATCCATTCGTGTTGAACAGCTCCGCTTGCTGTTTCACGGAGGGTGGAATTCCCGTTTTTGTTTGCCCATGGTGCCAACCAGGCTATATAATACAACTGTCTGTCTATATAATTATTAACTTACGAGTAAATTTGCAAAGAAGGAGACTGCTAACAAATTTAGAGACAAGAGAGACAATGAAAGTGCAAACCCCACAAAAAATGTGCTTAACTGTGTTAAGCTAGCATTGCTTTATTTCAACCTAGCTAGCTTGCAGGATATATCAAAACATAACCTGTCTGTCACTTGACATAACCTCAGTGATCTGACCGTCTAAAGGGGGGCAAGGCAATGACCACACGTCACATGACTTAGCACCACAAGTGACAAAATGTCATTGTTTAGCTGTTTCTTTATTTTGTTAATATTTATTATTTTCAAGACAGAATATGAAGGGACGGCGACAATGGGCATCGGAAATTATTATTGTTTTTTTTTCTCCCTGGAGGGTGACTGTTGGCGCCCCTCCAGCAGATGGCGCTCTAGGCAACGGCCTATGTTGCCTCTGCCTAGAGCCGGCCCTGGGTGCGGGTGATGATCCGGGCGGCCGAGTTCTGAATTATTTGCAGTCTGTTGATGAGTTTGGTGGGGAGTCCAGTGAGGAGGGCATTGCAGTAGTCGATGCGTGATGTGACAAATGAGTGGAGCAGGATTTCAGTGCTGGATTAAAAACAATCGTGGCCCTCGTGACGATATTTTGTGGCCCCCACCTTGATATGAAAGTTTAATGTGAGTTTTATATGAATGGCACTTTACCGTGTTGTGTGTGGAAGGTCCCTTTAATTACTTTTTTGGGTAATTTTGTTTCCTTTTTTAAAATAATGTGTCTTTTTTTGGTAATTTTGTGTCTTTTTTAAATTATTTTGCGTCTTTTTTTAGTAATTTTGTGTATTTTTTGGGTCATTTTGTGCCTTTTTTTAATGTGTCTTTTTTTTGGTAATTTTGTGTCTTTTTTGGTAATTTTGTGTCTTCTTTGGTCATTTTGTGTCTTTTTGGTCATTTTGTCTGTTTTGGGTCATTTAGTATCTTTTTTTTAATAATTGTGTTTTTTTGTTGGTAATTCTGTGTGTTTTTTCAGTCATTTTGTGCCATTTTGTGTCCCTTTTTTAATCATTTTGTGTATTTTTTTGGGTCATTTTGTCTTTTTAAAAAAAAAGAATTTTGTGTCTCTTTTGGTAATTGTGTCTTTTTTGGTCATTTTGTTTCTTCTTTAAGGATTTTAGTTTTTTCTGTCATTTTGTGTCTTTTTAAAAAAAATAATTGTGTCTTTTTTGGTAATTCTGTGTATTTTTTGGTCATTTTGTGTCTTTTTAGTAATTTTGTGTCTTTTTTTTGCTCATTTTGATACTGCCTCCAGCGGCCCCCAGGTAATTTGAGTTTGAGACCCCTGACTTACAGTAATAATAGTTATTGATAAATCAATCAATGTTAATTGCACCCCTACTTCACACGAACATCTTTATTCTAATGGGGCAACAATTAAGGATTATTTTCATTAATCTGATGGTTATTTGATTAATTGTTTGGTCTAACAGAAGTGACAGTAGCCTGAGGGAACATTCTCACACTGTTGCTTGTTTTCTATGACCACCAGTCTAAAAATAGTCAGTTAAATATGACATTGTAGTGGAATTACTACCTCTCTTGAGTGAGAAAATGAATCAAAGAGCATGTCCTCAATAAAGCCCTGAGTTGTCAGAGTTCTCCATTTTGACTTACTGGATCAACATTTGCAACACAAGAAAACACACATAAAATTACAAAAATACACATAAAAATCACATTTTTTTAACAAAAAAACAAACAAATAAAAACCCACTTAACACACACAAAAACACACTGAAAACACATATATTTTCTTTACAAAAACCACCCAAAAAATTACAAAAAACACACATAAAACACACACACAAAATGACAAAAACACACATAAAACATACACAAAAAACACACACAAAAACACACAAAAACACAAAAAATGACAAAAAACACACAAAAAATGACAAAAAGCACACAGAAAAAAACACAAAAAGCACACATAAAACACACGAAAAACACAAACAAAAACACAGAAAAAATGACAAAAAGCACACATTAAAAACACAAATAAAAAACAAAAATTGACAAAAATCACGACAAAGTATTGCATTAAAAATGCTGAATGCAAACTGCAAAATTTGAAAAACCTGCAAAAACTCACACCTGGTCGAGGTTTTTTTTTTTTTTTACCTTTGCTGAAAAGGGTTGATGCACTAAATTGGACATGGAAACTTCTAAAAAGCTGACAGCAGGGCTCCATGGTGCTTCATTTTTACCTTGAAACGTCATGAAGAAGTCTTGCTCCAGAGGACTCCAGAGGGTTAAACCAGCTGTTCCACCATCAGGAGGTCAGGATGTGACCTTTAACTAAAGCAGTAGACTCACATATAAAAGTAACAATACAATATACCACTTGTAACATAAAATATACTACAACATAATGCAAAGACATGTGGCAAATACATTTACTGGAATATTTCAACTTTTAAAATGCTTGTATGCTTTTTGATGCTTGTTAACTTTCATAAAAATATATATATTTTGTCAAACTGTGACCTTCGGATTTATGCGGTCAAATCAGCATCTCTGGAGGTCTCCATGTCCTCAATGCAAAGCAAAGACATGTAGCAAATACATTTACTGGAATATTTCAACTTTTAAGGGCACGATGGCACAGTCGGTAGTGCTCTCGCATCGAGACGGGTGGCGCCCAGGATCATGATGTAGGAAAAACTGGGTGATAAATAAATGGGTTACAAAATCGTGGGATAAAAATGTATTTTTAAAAAAAAGGCTTGCATGCTTTTTGATGCTTGTAAACTTTATATACTTAATATATATATATATATATTTATACTTAATATATATATATTTTTTTCAAACTGCGACCTTCGGATTTATGCGGTCAAATTACGATCTATTTTTAAGTCTGATAATTACGTGTGATCGGTATCGGCATTTCCGGAGGTAAATAAATGGGTTACAAAATCGTGGGATAAAAATGTATTTAAAAAAAAAACTTTTAAAATGCTTGGATGCTTTTCGATGCTTGTTAACTTTCATAAAAATGTTTTTTTTTGTGTCAAACTGCGACCTTCGGATTTATGCGATCAAATTACGATCTATTTTCACGTCTGACAATTACGTGTGATCGGTATTGGCATCTCCGGAGGTAAATAAATGGGTTACAAAATTGTGGGATAAAAATGTATTTTTAAAAAAAAAACTTTTAAAATGCTTGGATGCTTTTCGATGCTTGTTAACTTTCATAAAAAATGTTTTTTTTTTTTGTCAAACTGCGACCTTTGGATTTATGCGGTCAAATTACGATCTATTCTTACGTTCTGACAATGACGTGTGATCGGTATCGGCATCTCTGGAGGTCTCCATGTCCGCATATAGAGTCCTCTTATTTTCTGTTTAATAATTTATTCTTAACAAACACACAAAGGCTCTCTCTCTCCTCTCTCTCTCTCTCTCTCTCTCTCTCTCTCTCCTGATTCTACCCCTCCTCCTTGCTCTCTCTCTCTCTCTCTCTCTCCCCAGGTTCTCTCCCTCTATCCCATCTCCCCTCCTCTGCCGTGCACCTGCTCCTCCCCTCCCTGCCTTATTATCCTCAGCCTCAGAGCAGCGCTCCGTCCTCGCCAAGTGATGCTCCTCGGCGGCGCACATCGGTGGCTTATCGGCGCCCGCTGCAGGGAGGACCGCTCCGGCTCGCCTTCCTCCTCCTGGAAACCCGCGCTGACGGACGGGCGGAACATGGGAATTTAACGGGGGATTGTGAGAGAGAGAGTTAGCCGGAGGAGGGAAGGACGACGAAGAAGCACTCAAGTCCCATCCGAAGGAGGAGAGAGGGAGGCGGAGGAGGAGGACGGGGGTACTCCGGGGAAACGGTCCCGCCGGGACGGGGGAACGCAGCGGAACGCAGCGGAAGGTTTTTGCGCTTTTGCACAGTTTGGAATCGACTCAATGTGCGTGTTTGTTGTTGAATCGAACCAGAGGATTTGGGTTTTTGGAGCTTTTCTGTTTGTGATGGAGTGAGTAAAAAAAAGAGAGAGGGCGCACGGGAACTTCAGCCTCGCCATGAAATCAGTGTTTTTCAGCCGCTTCTTCATCCTGCTGCCCTGGGTCCTGATTGTCATCATCATGATCGATATCGACAGTAAAAGGGCGATCCGGACTCCTGCAGCCGGCCGGACCGGCAGGGCGCAGCGGGCGGCTCGGACCGGCGCACCGGCGGGGGTCGGGGGCGCCCAGAACCAGAACCAGAACCAGTCCGCCCTGCCGGTCATCTACGCCATCACTCCGACCTACACCCGGCCGGTGCAGAAGGCGGAGCTGACCCGCCTGGCTCACGCCTTCCGCCAGGTGCCCCGCTTCCACTGGATCGTGGTGGAGGACGCGACGACGCGCACGGAGCTGGTGTCGCGCTTCTTGGCCCGGTGCGGCGTGCCCTACACGCACCTGCACGTCTTCACTCCCCGCAGGTTCAAGCGCACCGGGATGCCACGCGCCACCGAGCAGAGGAATGTGGCTCTCGCGTGGCTCCGGCAGCACCGGAGCAAGCGGGACGCCGGGGTGGTTTTCTTCGCGGATGACGACAACACGTACAGCCTGGAGCTGTTCGAGGAGGTAACAATGAAAAAAAATCATCCTGTCCACTTCTCATCACTTTAGGAAGGTTTTTAATATCCATGCATATAAACAATATTCACATATGCTGCTGCAAACGTGCAGAAAGGGCGTTTTAACTGCTTTACATGAGCTACTTTATCAATTATCACCCTGTTCACTTCTCATCACTTTAGGAATGTTTTTAATACCCATGCATATCAACAATATTCATATATGCTCTTGAAAACGTGCAGGAAGGGCGTTTTAACTGCTTTACATGAGCTACTGTTGGGTTGTTTAATCCAACAGCAGGTCAATTATCATCCTGTTCACTTCTCATCACTTTAGGAAGGTTTTTATTTTCCATGCATATCAACAACATTCATATATGCTCTTGAAAACGTGCAGGAAGGGCGTTTTAACTGCTTTACATGAGGGTTTTGCATCAGCAGGTCAATGGCATCATATTTGCTGATGTTTTGGAAAATATTAACCTGCAAACTACAAGTTACATTAATTAAAAAGTACCTGAAATGGTAGTAGAACAATCCACTGACACCCTATTGCAGGATTCTGTCCCATATATTTAGTATTTATGTAATGTTCATTTTAATGCTTGTTAAAACTAAAGGTACATTTGTTAGGAAACAACAATAATGGATCAAAATAGTTTAATGTAAGAGCTGATATCTAGACATTTTCCATGGTTTTGTTGATAATTACCCAAATCATTATCAAGAAAACCGTGGAAAATGTCTAGATATCAGCTCTTAAATTAAACTCTTATGGGCTGTTTATGTTCTTATCATTGTTGTGAGCCTATATTTGTCCAAACAAATGTACCTTTAGTTGTACCAGGCATTAAAATGAACAATAACTTGAAGAAAACAAGGATGGTTTAATGATTTTTTCCATGACCGTATGCTCTTGCAAGGGAGTTTTAACTGCTTCACATGAGCTACTGTTGGGTTGTTTAATCCAACAGCAGGTCAATTGCATCATATTTGCTGTTGTTTTGGAAAATATTAACCTGCAAAGCACTAGCTGTACTAGTTAAATTCATTAAAAAGTACCTGAAAGTGTAGTAGAACCATCAGCTGACACCCTGTTGCAGGATTCTGTCCCACATATTTAGTTATTTATGTAATGTTGTTATAACTCTATCCAACAGAGCTATATATGTACTATTTGGACACAATCCTAGCACCATGAGGCTATGCATGCTCTGATCATTAACCCTCTGGAGTCTCTAAAAGCGCCAAAGCATCTTCTTCACCACATTCAGACGTAAAAACAAAGCAGACCTAAAAAAAGACGCAAAAAGACACAAAATGAGAAGACAGAACAACCAAAAAACAACAACAACCCCACAGAAGAAACAAAATGACCAAAAAAAGACACAAAATACCTAAAAAAAGACACAAAAAGACACAAATTACCAAAAACACACACAAAATAACTAAAAAAGACACAAAATGACACAAATTACCAAAACACACACACAAAATAACTAAAAAAGACACAAAATGACCAAAAAAGACACAAAATGAGAAGGCAGAATAACCAAAAAAAAACCCCCACAGAAGACACAAAATAACAAAAAAGAAACAAAATGACCAAAAAAAGACACAAAATGACTAAAAAACACACAAAATGACCAAAACAGACACTAAATAACTAAAAAAGACACAAAATGACTAAAAAAGACACAACAACAGACACAAAATGACCAAAAAAGACACTAAATAACCAAAAAAGACACAATAGACACAAAGTGACTCACAAAGACACGAAACTTCATGAAAAGGATTCAAAAACGGACAAAATGTCCCTTTAAGCCTCCATAGAGTTAATATGAATGGGTCTTTCCTGTTTCAGAAGGAATCCAAACACTGAAACTGACCTTCATGTTGCTGTGAGCCCAGTGGAGCCGTCCTGAGGAACCCGGGAGGCTCCAGCAGAGCCGCTCTGAGCACCTGAGAGGCTGTTTGTCAAACCAATTTATTCAAGTAGTGAAATCAGGGAAAGTACACGGGCAGTTGGGCCGAGATGAGTGAGAGAAAGAGAAGAGAAGAGGAGAAAGAGGGAGAGCTGACAGATAGAGAGAGAGAGAGATGGCTGCTGATGATGCTCTGGGTTGTTTTGGTGCTGCAGGATCGCCAGGTCTTTAAAATCTTTATCTCATCACCATTTCTGTGCAGTTTTCTGCTGATTTGAATGCCAGAACAGAATTAATAAGCAGCAGTGTGAGTGTGTGTGTGTATATGAGGCTGATCATTTCAGAGGTTGAAAGTGATATTTACTTATCTGTCCTTTGATATAGAAGTGCTGATAAAAACATATCGACTGGCTGTAGTCTGAGTTGGACAACAGATGACTCCAGTCTGATAGCTCTGTGTAACTCAAGTCTGTGTCTGAGATTGTGTGTCTATCAGCTCATATGGCTTTCTCTTTTCACATCAGCTGTCCTATAACTCAGGAGTTCTCAACCTTTTTAAGTCGCGACCCCAAATTTAACATGCATGTTGTCCGCGACACCCGGTCACTGAACAGACACAAAATGACCCAAGAAAGAATCAAATTGACAAAATGGTCAAAAAAAGACACAAAATAACCAGAAAAGACACAAAATGACCAGAAAAAAGACACAAAATGACCAGAAAAGACACAAAATGACCGAAAAAGACAGAAATTGACCAAAAGAGACACAAAATGACCAAAAAAGACACAAA
The DNA here is from genome assembly GCF_030273125.1 of Centropristis striata. Classification (NCBI taxonomy): domain Eukaryota; kingdom Metazoa; phylum Chordata; class Actinopteri; order Perciformes; family Serranidae; genus Centropristis; species Centropristis striata. The sequence continues at coordinate 32,088,260 of NC_081536.1, forward strand.
TTGACCAAAAAAGACACAAAATGACCAGAAAAGACACAAAATGACTAAAAAAAGACACAAAATGACGAAAAACAGGAAACAAAATGACCAAAAAAAGACACAAATTGACGACAAAATGACCAAAAAATGACACAAAATGACCAAAAAAAGACACAAAATGACCCAAAAAGATACAAAATGACAAAGAAGGAAACAAAATGAACAAAAAAGACACAAAATGACCAAAACAAAGACACAAAATGAACAAAAAAGACACAAAATGACCAAAAGAAGACACAAAATGACCAAAAAGACTAAAACACATTAACACATGAACACTTTAACACAGTGGACACAGAGCTGACTTCCAAAATGATTTGGCGACCCCCAGAAATCATCTCGCGACCCCAAATGGGGTTGTGACCCCAAGGTTGAGAACATCTGCTATAACTCAGACACACAGCCGTCCAATGATCCATCCTGGAGACGTCCAGGTAATGAAGAAAGACGAGCAACAAAACAATCCCCTCACCCTCATAAAAGCACTGTGGAAGAATACTTCTCTGATTTCTGATTGCTCACTCTGATTACTGCTATTCACAGATAACTGGCCCCGAGTCTGGAAATGCTGTAATTTTGCTGAAATAATCAAATGTTCAGAATGCAAAAAAAGTTTTGGGATAAATTTGCTGGTAACCCTGGATTGAATAATATACTAAAACCTGCAGGAATATACCTGATTGCAATAGTATAAACCAGGGGTGAGCAATAGTATTACCTGGGGGCCGCTGGAGGCAGACAAAATGAGCAAAAAAAGACACAAAATTACAACCAAAAAAAAGACACAAAATGAAAACTAAATTACTTAAAAAATACACAAAATGAGCAAAAAAACACTAAATTACTTAAAGACACAAAATTACTAAAAAAAAAGACAAAAAATGACTGAAAAACACCAAATTACTTATAAAAGACACAAAATTACAAAAGAAGACACAAAATGACCAAAAATACACAAAATGACGAAAAAATACACAGCGTTACCAAAAAAGACACAAAATTATTTAAAAAGATACAAAATTATTAAAAAAGACACAAAATGACCAAAAAAGACACAAAATGACCCAAAAAAGACACAAAATGACCAAAAAAACTACACAAAATTACTAAAAAAGACACAACATTATTTAAAAAAAAGACACAAAATGACCAAAAAAGACACAAAATTATTTTTTTAAAAAGACAAAAAATTATTTCTTTTAAAAGACACAAAATTACCAAAAAAAGTAATTAAAGGGACCTTCCACACACAACACGGTAAAGTGCCATTCATATAAAACTCACATTAAACTTTCATATCAAGGTGGGGGCCACAAAATATCGTCACAAGGGCCACAATTGGCCCACGGGCCGCAAGTTTGAGACCCCTGATATAAACTATTTCAGCGTATTGCCCGGTGAGCTGTGTGGATCTCTGATGATAATGAGCATTTTCCTGGTTCTTTTGCGGGAAAAAGATTGTATGTTTGTTTTGCAACATGCTGATTTAAAAACGGATTTTCTCCTTCCTTTGAAAGCAATCTGCGCTCGCTTCTGAAAATCTGTTCTGCAAATAGCAGGGTAAACCACAGGCACATTTACATTATGTGTGTTTGATGCACTTTAAGATTTGCAGCTTTTCTTTCCTTGAGGTCTGTTTGGACATGTGAGAACAAAGACTGCTGACTGAAATGTTGTACGGAACCTGAAGAGTAATTTGAGATGCAGCTCAGTACTGTTTTGGTTAGGCGCCTATTCAAATATTGAAGGTTTAGAGGTGAATACAGGTTTGAACCATATCAAGTATATGATTGCCACTCCATTTGGGGAACTCCTGTTTTTGTTTGCCCATGGTGCCAACCAGGCTATATAATACAACTGTCTGTCTATAGAATTATTAACTTACAAGTCAATTCGCAAAGAAGCACAGCTGGAGACCGCTAACAAAGTTAGAGACAAGAGAGACAATGAAAGTGCAAATCGCGCAAAAAATGTGCTTAACTGTGTTAAGCTAGCGTTGCTTTATTTCAACCTAGCTAGCAAGCTAATACAAATGAAACGTCTTCACACAAAATGGCATTTAAAAAAAGGTTGGGACTTCTTCTCCTCTTCCTCTTTTCTTCTCTTTTGATACTGCGCACCGGAGAGCTTTGATGGCCGTTTCATCTTGCAAGATTTATCCAAACATAACGTGTCTGTCACTTGACGTGACCTGACCTCTGTGACGGCGATCTGACCGTCTAATGGGGGGCAAGGCAATGACCTGTGACAGCGATTAAAGGGGGGCAAGGCAATGACCACACGTCACGTGACTCAACACTTCACAAGTGACAAAATGTCATTGTTTATCTGTTTCTTTATTCTGTTAATACTTATTATTTTCAAGACAGAACACGAAGCAAGGGCGACAATAGGCATCGAAAATTATTATTATTATTTTTTCCCCCCCTCGAGGGTGACTGGCGGTGCCCCTCCAGCAGATGGCACTCTAGGCGACCTCCTATGTAACCTATGCCTAGAGCCGGCCCTGAACATGCTCATTTATGTCTCATAAGTTGTTGCAGCATTTCTTAGCTTGATACCAGATTTGGTGAAAAATCTTTTAACTTTTTGCTACTGGAGAAAGTACTAAATTGATCAAAAATCCTTTCAGAATACCACAATCCATGCTCTGATTTGGTATCAGAAACTTCTGACATTTTGTAAGAGAAGTCTGCTTCACCAGGAGGGACTATGTGACTGAGGAACAGCAGTAAATACAGTGCCAGTGTTTTTTTTTTTGTTTTTTTTTACAGTGGAGTAATGTATTTAAAAACTAAAAAAAACAACAACAAAAAACTGTTTTGGCTGATATATAAATTTACGGTGTTTCAGTATTACTCAAACTGAATTAACTCATTTATCATTTTACGGTCTTTTACTGTCGTGGTTTAGCAGTTTTTCACCGTAAAAACAACACATTTTTTACAGTGTAGGATGCGAGCCAACACCCATTTTCATACAGATAACTTGAGGTCAGAGGTGAAGGGAAGATGGACATGCCAGTCTGTCAGTCCATCATGCTCAGGTAAAAATAACAGGCAAATGAGCCAAAGGTCTGTCCAATCAGTCAAACCACAGCAGAGATATCCTGCTTTACTTAGAATCACATTCTGCCACTGGGTGTGTTTTCCCTCCTTTGCATCCTTGAATGCAACACTTGTGTGAAGATGGTCAGTATTGTGACTGTGAGCCCAGTGTACTGTAGCTGAGTCTATTCCAGGGCTGGGCAATTAATTTTCCCAAGGGGCCACATGACCAATACCACGAAGGTTGCAGGGGCCGGACCAAAACTCTGAACTAAATTCTGCTTAATATTAATTTAACCGCTTTATGAAATACAGTAAATTATCCGGTTTTGAGCTGCTACCAATAAGAATACATGTTATGATAAGACTGTTAATGTGGAGTAAATCAAATATACCATTAAAAATTAGTAAATACTCCAATCACTATATCACTTTTCCATTTATTTTAAACACAACTGTAAATGACATTTAGCAAGGTTCCTATTGGTGTTTTCGTATTATATAGCTTGTTTTTCATGTTTGTACATTTTCTAGGTGTTTTACAATGTTGTGATGCTTTTATTTTGAAAAGCTGCTGTCCAGTGTGAAACGGGTGCTTTAATTTTGAAAGGTAATGACAGGAAATAACAGGTGCAACGGTTAAATGAAAAAACGGTAAATAATGAGTGCGTCGTAATTGATATAAAGTTGATATAAAGTATGAAAAAGTAGTGGCTGGCTGACAGGACAAGGTTTGTTAAAGTTTATTTTCTTCTGTCATATATATTAGTGGCTATATTTGTTGTCTTAACTGTCGAAAAAGTGCTTGTTAGCTCAAGTGCTAATGCTAATGTTTGTTAGCTCTTACGGTGGATTCACAAGGTGACCAAAGAATTTATTAACTTGTTAATTGTTAATTTATTAACTTTATGCTAAAAGCAATAGGTGTTTTTGACAAAGTACCTCTGTAACTCGGGTAACTTATAGGTAAATCGCCTTCAAAATAAAAGCACTGCGGTTGGTCTGGTCTATTCTGACCTCAGTGTTAGCTTGCGTACCTGCAGCTCAGCGTAAAGAGCATCTGTTTGATTTGTTGATAGCACCCTGTCCTCTCTCTCTGTTCTCCTGCCTATTTCATTACCCAGCACCTCTGTGCAGGTAATGGCCTGTCATAGGGAGATAATAGGCTGTCATACGGCAGTAATAACCTGCAGAAAGTGTCTGGAGGCTTAAGAGTGATGGCAGCTTATGGTGGGTGGCAGCTTTCATATTACAAACCCTTATATCATTTTCTGTCATTTTTGCAACTTCAGTTTGATTTCACTCTTTGTAATAATAATAATTCTTAATTGATAATCTATATCTATTTCTCAAGCTTAAAACATTACAAGCATATGTACAAGGCAGGCGTTATGGAGTGATTCTCATGAACATGGTGCAGCTCATAACAACAATAGAGAGCTTGAATACATATTTTCTTTGACACTTTATAACATATACAATCTAAAGTCACTGTTTAATATGCATTTATAATAATTTTTTTTGAAAATTAAGGTATTTTCTGACATGTTTAGATACAGTGAGCAACAAAATTCATTACCGTAACACATTTTTAAATAAAAAAAACAACACTAGGTTGTTTTTTGGGGTTTTTTTTTCTTGCTCAAGGGTAGCTGGTATCACCAAAAATGTTTTATTAATTTTAGTAAAATATACACATATTTTAATTCAAACAATTTTATCATTACCGTAACATTTAACCATTTTTTCTCATCAATTTTCATTCAGATTTTTTTCTTTATACATTGTTAAAAACCGGTATGTTTGATTATATTCTGTTATATTATACATTGTTAAACAAATGTATATTTATTTTTATAAACTTTATTAAATATTTATTGTGTATAAGTGTGGGGAAACCATGACATTTTTCTCTGGACGCATTACAGTAATTAATTTGTGAATCAAAAATATGTTTAAAACAATGAATTGTGCCTCATTATGGCTATATTGTTCATTCATATAAAAGTGAAATACATTGAGTTTAATAAAGTATGTCCTTATAATCTTCACAGACAGAACTTAGACTGGCTTCATGAGAATCACCCAATGGCTCTCTATTGGCCATAAAGCAATAATATTATAGCTGGACTAGACAAAACCCACAGTCTGTTTTACTTCCGCTGCTCATTAATGGTTACAGCAACCAATAACTCTTCCAACATATGTACGGCATGTGAGTAATGTACTGTATTAAGATAGATTTTAGTGTTTAACTACTGCTGCAGACTGGGTTCTTCCATTCTAATGTCTGTAACACTAAATGCATTGATTTCCTGAAGGTATAAAATGCATTTTCTGCATTAAAAATATCTAAAAATAGCTGGACCAGGGCTGTGAAACTAATCCATGAAAGGGGCCGGTCAAGCTGCAGATTTTCATTTCAAGCAAGTAAAAGTAAACAATGCTATTTTGAAATAATGTTACTTAACTTCTGTTATGTTTTCATGGAACTGAAGCAACTACTGTATCACTTACAGTAGGTGCATCGTCCTCATACCTACTTCTCTTCCTGTATTTACGCACATTTATTTTACTTTTTAAATGATCTTTAATGATCTTTTATAACGCCTAACTAGGAACTGTTTTTTTTTTTTTTTAGCACTTTTGTAGTCTGAAATGAATGAGACCTCTGTCTTTTCTGTCGCCATTAAATAATGCTAATAACAACCGACTGGACCTACTAGCAGGTGGACCAGGCCCCTATATGACCTTAATTATGGGAATGAAACAGATGTTTTAACCTGTTTTAATCCTCCATAAAACAAGTTTGACCAAACCAAAATTGATTTGCATCCATAAAGAAAAGGCAGCATAGTTACCTCTAGAGGTGTGAATCAGCAGAGGCCTCATGGTACGATTTTATCCCGATACTTGAGATTTTAAGCATTTTGCGATATGGTGAGTATTGCGATACAATATATTGCGATTTCACTATTTAACTGCTTGCTAATTTTTTTTGTCAAACAAGAGAAAATTCTCAGTCTGTTCATTTCACTTCAGTCTTTGTATTTCTCCACAATGAGAGTCAAACCCACAGACTGACCAACAAAGTATTCAGTCAAACTAAATACTGAAAATACTCACAGAACGCAAAACATGGATACTTGGTGGCCATGAATCTATATAATATAGCCACGCAAAACATCGTGATACTATACTGTATCGCTTTTCCCCCCACCTCTATTTACCAGCATAAATTTCCATAGTAACTGATTGGACCCGAATCAACTGAAATGTCTCATTAACCAAATTTTAGTTGCTTATTTGGTAAAATCCGGTATGGAAAAGGCCACTGGTATGTTTGTTTTGGACAGGAGATCTGCAAATATTTGGTAAAAACAAACGCCTCCCATGATCCCCTGCAACTTCACAATACCATGATTTTCTATTGAGACAGAAAATTGCACATTGTGCCTTTAAAGCTGGGTTATAAGCTGCAGTAGAATTAACCGTTAATTCCTAAATTGTGTATTTAGACATGAAGCATGAGCACAGCTTTTCGGAGGGGGGGGGGTTACATCCATGTTGATTTAAGTACCCAGAAGAAGCATTTTCTATTCAATATTTTATCATTCTATTAGCTACTGTGGAGGAGAAGGCGAGGCTTTTCTGACCTGCAGTTGCCCAATTAACAAATGAGAAACCCCAGCTAGTATCTCCAGTATGTTTCTAAAAGAGCCTCCGGAAAAAACAAAAACAGCGCAAACACTGGCGCCCGCTGTTAAATGCTAAATATCGATACTTGCCATGAATTAATATAATATTGCCACGCAAAATATGACAATATTATGCTGTATCAATTTTTCCCCCACCTTTAGTTAGCATAAATTTCCATAGTAACTGAGTTGCTTTATGGACCCGAATCAGCTGAAATTACTCACTCGACAAAATTTTGTGGCATATTTGGTAAAATATGTTTGTTTTGAATAGGAAATCTGCAAATAATTTCATAAAAAAAACTCCTGAACACTGAGGAAATCCTAACCAGGAGAAGCTAACGATGATGGTGAAGACAACATCTCCCATAATCCCCTGCAACTTCACAATATCATGATTTTCTATTGAGACAGCCCTAGCAGTTAGAAAATTGCATATTGTGCCTTTAAAGCTGGGTGAAAAGCTACAGTAGAATTAACCGTTAATTCATAAATTGTGTATTTAGACATGAAGCATGAGCACAGCTTTCCGGGGGGTTACATCCATGTTGATTTAAGTACCCAGAAGAAGCATTTTCTATTCAATATTTTATCATTCTATTAGCTACTGTGGAGCAGAAGGCGAGGCTTTTCTGACCTGCAGTTGCCCAATTAACAAATGAGAAACCCCAGCTGGAACAAAAATCAGCCTCATTCTTGACTCTGGGTTGTTGATTACATGAAAGTAGCTGCCCAGGCTGTTTTGCTCCAAGAGGCGGGCTGCGAACTCTCCCAGAGTAATGAGCAAAAATGTGTTCCAGCACCGGCCCCCTGCTTCCCCCTCTTATGAAAAAAACATTGGTACGTAGCAAATGTTTAACAACCCTCCCTGCAGCCCCCTTCCTCTCTAGTCAGGTGGAAAGGCGTTTAGCTTTAAGACGAGTAAAAGGGTGTAGTCTTTGTTGCCGCACATTAGCCGGGTCTCGGTTCGGCATGGCTTATTATGCACGCGACGCGTTCCGGCCGAGTCGCCTCCTCGCAGTCAATAAGGTGTTAGAAAACGCAAGACTGCTCATTTAATGCAGCCCGTGCAATTACACCTTGATTGCCCCTTAACACACACTGCTTCCTGTTGGTTTCCTGAGGTGATTTTGCATTTTTTGCCCTCAAGACTCAGTGTGTTGCCATCGCGGGGAGCTCCTTCACTTTAGACCACATTTACATAATGTTTATTTATGTTTGAATAATGCATTCTTTTGTATATCCCCCTTTTAAATTTGACTATTTTTAATAGCAAAAAAACCCCCCAAATTTTAATAGTTTCTTCCAGAAATGTATCCTTGTGAAGAGAGAAAAGCTTGTTAAACAGCATTTAAACCATCATTTGACAGTAAAACCCAATTTATACCCAGAATAATGAAATTGAAATGGTTTAGAAATTCCCTAAGCCACAATGAATGAGGCCTCGTTGATGACTTTTGGGTTATTTTCAGTAAAACATCTCCCTCAGCACAGAGGGAGAATTTCTCTGGTGGGAGAAAAATAAATGGGGAAAAGATTTTACTCTGGCAGTCTGGCAACAGAAATGTAGCTCCCTGATGCTCAGTAATGCACATTCACGCCTGCTTCCGTCTATTCACAGTTTAAAGTGGTACTTGTGAGATGCAAATTTGTATATATAGCACTCAGTTCATAGTTTTGCTTCATTACAGCTGCATATTCACAAATATGAGCAGTTAGATCTTATTTACATTTCGTCTCTTTATGCATCTTTGGTGGATCATTTAGCGATCACATCTCAAAAGTGTAAAAGCATCCAAATCAGGGATGGAGAGCTTTTTTTTTTTTTAGCATGTAGGGCAACCCTTATGACATTGCATTGGTTTTTCTCAGTTTTAAGGGGCACCCTAGAGGGAACTCCTTTGTGTTTTCTTAACCCTTTGATGCACAACATGGTCTAAAGTGACCCGACTAAGTTTTTATATTCTATATCTTTGCAATAAATTCATTTCAGCATTAAATATTCCAGGTTTTCCTCAAATAACTTGTTTTTGATCATCATACATCACTACGCTTCTAATGCACAAGATCATTTTTGACCCATGTTGTGCATTAGAAGGTGTTTATATGTTGTCACCTATTTAAAAACTGACAAAGAAGACACAAATATGAACTATCCTATTTTGTTAAATTGGTGTTTTTCCAATGGAAATTATTATTTGGTGGCTCTAATAAGTCTCACATGTTAAAATATGTGATTTTCCAATGTAATCTGGTGGTTCTAACAACTCTTTTAAAGTTAAACCTTCAAAATAAGACAAACATAGTGACACATATATTCACATTGTTAATTTAGTGCATCACTTTTTGTATCACTACGTTTCTAATGCACAAGGTATTTATTGACCCATGTGTGTAAATTTGATGTAATAATACAAAAACAACTTTTCTTCATAAAGTATGAAAGAAAAGATGCATATAATGATCTGTTGTAATAAAAGAAAAAGATATTCAAACACACAGCAGCATTAAATAACATGGGAAATGAATGCTGTTGTTGGTCATTAGAAGTTGTTTATATGTTGAGCATCAAAGGGTTAACCAGAAGGACTCTGCATCATGATTTCTCAATGTGAGGGCACCTATTAATACACTGCATCTTGTTTCCTTCACTAGAAAAGCTCCATAGAGGCCAATGCATCATGTTTTCCCAACTGGAAGGACACTGTAGCATGTTCTATTTACCGTATTCATAATCAAGAGCAGGGGTCGGCAACCTTCACTAACAAAAGAGCCAAATCAAGAGAAAAACTGTCAGAATGGAGCTGCAAACCTTTCTTTGACCCTTACAATCAAGATAAAACAGCCTACTGAGTCTAAATTAGCCCACACTGCAAAAAAAATGGTGTCTGAAAACCAGATAAAACACTAAATCTGAGGGAAATGATCTTGCTGCATGGACAGATAATTTCACTTGACAAGATTTCTTAAATGAAGATTGTTAAATCTAAAAATAAGCATGTTGAACGCTTAAAATAAGAAATTAACTCCGAGCAGAGTGCACTGCAAATGATTTGTTTCTTACCAAGATAAAAAAAAAACACTTTAGATTTAGAAATGTTAGATAATTTATCTTGTTTTAAGAGTTAATTTCTTATTTTAAGTGTTCAACATGCTTATTTCTAGATTTAATGATCTTCATTTAAGAAAGTAGGGATGAGTGCAGCAATAATAATACATTCTGACTTTACCAGTTTCTTTTATTAGTACTTTTTTACACATTTTGGTGTTATTTTAATATCACACCACAGCCTCTCCACCGCTGTTAGTGTCTCACACACACACACACACACACACACACACACACACACACACACACACACTCTTCTTGCTACTGTGAGTCTGTTTCCAGTCTTCTCGTGGAGCTCTACTTGTCCTGCATGATTCAGATCTGTCTCCGCTCCAACAGCTGATTCACATAAAGAACGATCAGGACAAATGGTCCTCCAATAAAAAAGCCAATATTTTATCAATACACTTGTTCAATAAGCATGTTTGATGCTATATCTCCGTCTCAGAGTCTCTCATCCACCACCAGTGATGAAAAAAGTATTCAGATCTCTTACTTAAGTAAAAGTACACTACCTAAAAACCTAAAACACTGTCGGATTACATCAGAAATAGGGCGTAAAATTAAAAACTGAATATCACCGTAGTAGACGCTTTTAATTACTATAAATCAAAGAATAGTACAAAACTTTTAAACTGTAGAAAACTTTTTTCATCTACAGTTAATGGAGAATTACCATGATGTCACAAGGACACAATTACCCTAAAAATAAAGGGAATATTCAGTCAAAATTACAGTTATTTGATAATATTTACATTTAAATTTACAGTAGAAAAGTAACTCACCACAGCTGCTGGTATTTTACCGTAAATTCAACTGATTTTATTTTTACGGTGTACTAAAACCACACTGTGAAATTACTCCACTACAAGTAGAAGTCCTGCATTCAAAACTTACTGAAGTAAAAGTACAAACGTATCAGCATCAAAATGTACTTAAAGTATCAAAAGTAAAAGTACTCGTTATGCAGAATGGACCCACTCAGATTGTTTCCTGTATTCTAAATATATTATTAGATTATTTGTATTGATGCTTTAATGGGAGCAGTGTTTTACTGTTTTATTGTTGCACCTCTTCAATAACGTGTCTGTGGCGTATTGAGGTTCCTTGACAATACAAAACACTATTTTTCTGACATTTTTTTCCTCATAAATCTGCTACTTTTTCTCATAGATTTGCCACTATAATCTCGTAAATTTGCGACTCTTTTCTCGAAGAATTATCTCGCTCCTCCTCTTGGCCGTGATACGCCGTTGTACATTTAACTACTTGATACTGTTATGAGGTCCAATTAAAAACAAAATGATATATACATTTACGGTGTTTCATTGTTACTGAAACTGAATTAACCCATTTACCACTTTAGGGTCTTTTACTGTCGTGATTTAGCAGTTTTTTTTCACCGTAAAATCTACAGACATTATATTACAGTGTGGGGCCTTTAACTAAAACAGAAGACTTAAATTAAAAGTAACAATAAAATATACCACTTGTAACATAAAATATACTACAGTACTTCAGTACAGTACTTGAGTAAATGTACTTAGTTACTCTCCACCACTGTCCAAACAAACACAAGCACGCTACAAGCTAAAGAACTAACTTTTTTTGTATTATCCTAGTTTTTCATGTATCCTAAAATTAAGCGAACAGCAGTAAAGTTAGCTGCTGGCCTCCCTCTAACCAGCAGAGGAGGAATCACTGATACTCTTTATTCTCTCTAAACTTCCCTCTAGTGTGATGTCTGCAATATGAGTTATTTTATTGACATATTTGAATTTATTCCAGCGAGACATTATTTATGAGTTTAAATATTGACTCTGCTGTTGTAAACATTACTGTTGCTGCTCTATAAACAAGTAGGTCAAGTAGTAACAATATATGAAAACCACGTACATGATGTAGAGTCGTTCTCATGTACTCTCAGTTTAGATTTAAAAGCGTTCAATGATATAGTTTCTAGTCATTCTGTAACTTAGTGTTGCCAGATTGGGCGGTTTGTGGGCAAAAATGGGCTTTGGTGTGTGAACAGAATCTGGGCTGGTTTCCAAGATGGCCAGTACTGTTTATATATATCTTTTATTTTGCCCATGTATGCATGTTTTATACTGGAGTATGCAGTGATTTATCGATTAATTGATCGTTATAGATGCTGGAGTTGGCAGGTTTCTTCCAAACGGCCATCCCTAGTTGTCATCATAAAGACTAATAACATTTAATTATGTACCAGCCAAATGACCACAGTAAGCAGTTTAATATATGAAAGTTTAATATATGAAAGGACCAGTGTTGCCAGGTTGGGCGGTTTGTGGGCAAAACTGGTCTTGGGTGTGTGAACAGAATCTGGACTGGTTTCCAAGATGGCCAGTACTGTTTATATATAGAATAGAATAGAATGCCTTTATTGTCACTATACACATGTACAATGAGATTTGAGAGCTGACTCCAAAAAGCAGTGCGACAATAAATAAAATATATATAAAATATGAGAAATATACAATATAAACATAAACATACACAGGCAAGTAAATGTAAAGAAAAAAAGACAGAAGCAGGTATGATGCTATGCAGTGTCCATAGATATATTGCACTTTGAAGGACAATTTTTTTGCACAAATTATTGCACATTGCCAAGTATACTATATATATTTTATTTTGCCCATGTATGCATGTTTTACACTGGAGTACGCAGTGATTTATCGATTAATTGATCGTTAGAGATGCTGGAGTTGGCAGGTTTCTTCCAAACGCCCATCCCTAGTTGTCATCATAAAGACTAACAACATTTTTTATGTACCAGCCAAATGACCACAGTAAGCAGTTTGATATATGAAAGTTTAATATATGAAAGGACCAGTGTTGCCAGGTTGGGCGGTTTGTGGGCAAAACTGGGCAAAGCAGTTTAATATATGAAAAAAACGTACATGTTGTAGAGTTGTTCTCATGTACTCTCAGTTTAGATTTAAAATTGATATAGTTTCTCGTCATTCTGTAACTTATTCCATGCAAAAGGTGCAGAGTCGACAAAAGCCCTTTGACCCATTTGAGTATGGACATATGGAACAGAAAGCAACAAAACGTCTTGAGAACGGAAAGAATAAGGACCATGTTGCTGGTTGCTTACGTGAACCTTACCATTGGTGACCATTGTAGAGGGGTATGAAGTGACTTGTGGTGAGTCGTGGACCAGTGTTGCCAGATTGGGCGGTTTGTGGGCAAAAATGGGCTTCGGTGTGTGAACAGAATCTGGGCTGGTTTCCAAGATGGCCAGTACTGTTTATATATATCTTTTATTTTGCCCATGTATGCATGTTTTATACTGGAGTATGCAGTGATTTATCGATTAATTGATCGTTAGAGATGCTGGAGTTGGCAGGTTTCTTCCAAACGCCCATCCCTAGTTGTCATCATAAAGACTAACAACATTTTTTATGTACCAGCCAAATGACCACAGTAAGCAGTTTGACGTTTCATCTACTTCTCTGATATTCACCATTATTTTAGCTCTGTTTGGGTCCCTTTTTAAAAGGAAGGAACCCATTAAAATTTGGTCGAGTATCAAGCAATCAGGAAAATTAAGCAGGGCTTTTTTTTTTCTCGCCTCCTTCTTCATTCCTGAAAAGCTGACTCTGGGGACGGAGGGTTTTCAGCTGACGGCAGCATGGCAGAGCTGTTTGATTCAGCCGCAGCAGCCTGTCAGCCAGGCAACACTTTCGTCAGACCTTTTTTGAATAATTGAACTCCCCCGGCCCTGAGAGCTCCACAGCAGTCACAGCCACTATTTTAGGGAGCAGGTACTTAGGCAAATGCCCCGTGCTGGAGTGTGACTCAGGGACACCTCTCTCCACTGGAGCCATACTGGGCCTAGTGTACATTTATTAATATTATATTATTAGCTCTGATATGGCTTTTTACATCGAGTATTAGTGGGAGAAACACAGCTGGGCTGAAATGGAACTAAGATCTTTTCCATTTTAAATCAGAAGGCAGAATCTTTAAGAATATGTTATATAAAAATCTAGATAAGATAAGATATGACTTTATTTCTCCCACAGTGGAGAAATGTAGTTGTCACAGCAGCTCAAGATACAGTTTTCTTCAGTTTCTTGTTCATTTTAATGCCTGGTACAACTAAAGGTACATTTGTTTGGACAAATATAATGATAACAACAAAAATAGCTGATAAGAGTTTAATTTCAGAGCTGATATCTAGACATTTAACATGGTTTTCTTGATGATGATTTTGGTTATTATCAATAAAACCATGGAAAAAGTCAGCTCTGAAATTAAACTCTTATGAGATATTTGTGTTGTTATCATTATATTTGTCCAAACAAATGTACCTTTAGTTGTACCAGGCATTAAAATGAACAAGATATTGAAGAAAACAATGGTCTAATCTTTTTTTCCATGAGTGTACATACATTCTATACATACATTTCTGCTATTTGGCATTTATTTATTAACACATATTTTTGTGTTTGTTTGTTTTCCTGAAAGTACTTTGCATTTTACCTATATTGCACATTGGAGAAAATATATTTTAACACGTTAAATAGGTTAAATAAGTTGTTGCATGTAGTAGTATGAACATTAATGAATCAATATGTTTAAACATATAAGTGATATATGATATATATAATATGGAAAAAATACAGAAGGCCTGATGTGATCGGATGTAAACAGAGATAGTGCAAATAAACCAGTAATTATATGTTATAATAATAATTTTATAATGCATTAAAAGCCCAGTTATGGTGCATTATAATCTGATTATAAGGTTAAAGGGTTGGACTAATTCTAACCTTTATAAATCATTTTACATGTGTGCATACATACATATACATATACATATACATACACATGTATGTTGTAATGCATTTTAGACATGGGGTTGCAATCATCATTAAATGCTTTATTATGTGTTGTTATTATTGTTATACAGCATGATGAATATTTAGTGCTTATAACTATAATTATACAGCGCTATAAGCTGATTATAACATGCTATAACTATGTTTATATTGCATTATAGACATGGTCACAGATGTTCTGTGATATCAAACTATTATTTTCCAAAAGTAATTTGGGTATGTTTACTTATATATTTCCATTATAACTTGTTTCAGATGAATTGATTTGGCACATGAACATGTTCAGTGATTTCCGTGACCGAGGCATGTAAATAAGGTGTCAAAGTGCTATAAAAATAACAAAAACAACAAAATGGAGCTTGTAAAAGTGGTATATGATAAATATGATATAGAAAAAATACAGAAGGTCTGTTATAGGCCTAATGTGGTCTGATAAAAACAGAGATAGTGCATGTTATCTATTAGTTTTCTTCATTTTACATGCATCGTGCTAATATTTTTCCTCTTATTTTCATATTTTTTCTCACTGCACCAAAGACACACATGCACACATGAAGGATATATTTGATGAAGCGTCCGAGCTGCAGACTCCAGGCCTGCAGAGAACGGTCGGGACACAAAGAGGAACTGGTGGGATAAAAAGGAACCAGAGCGAAATGGGAAATTCAATTTCCTCAAACCCCTACGAGCAATTATCATAATTACATAGTGTAGTGGGAGAAGTGAGGGTGGGGGGTTGTAATGTCAGGGAGGCGAAGCAGAAAGGAGACAAACCTCGCCAGGAGGAACTGTCCGTGGGGGGAAAAGGATGGGGAAGAACAAGGTGAAGGAAAGGTGGAAGGCTGTTAACGGGCAGTGTAAATGTAAAAAGGCGCCACGCACCAGCTCTCTCTCTGCTTAGACTCACTGCCTTCTTCCTGGATTTACAGTTTGGAGACTACACACCTCCTCTACACTCTCTACTCCATCATCAAATACACATTTGGCTTCTCCCTCCACTGTGTTTTATGTAGCAGCGATTGGGGTACATTTATGTTAAAAAAAAGAAGAATCTGACAGTAGGGCTGCACGATTAAGGCCAAAATGATAATCACGATTATTTTGATCAATATTGTAATCACGATTATTCATCATGATTATTCATCATGTTAGGGAAAACATCTGTATTTTTATTGCACTACTTTTAAACAAACAATAGGAACAGTTTTTAGTGTCTGGTGCTTGTTGTAAACAAACAGAGATCACTAAGTGAACACCTCCTGCAGCAGCAGCACATACACACTGTACTGCTACAGAGCTAACTGTTAGCCTGTTAGCACATACACACTGTACTGCTACAGAGCTAACTGTTAGCCTGTTAGCACATACACACTGTACTGCTACAGAGCTAACTGTTAGCCTGTTAGCACATACACACTGTACTGCTACAGAGCTAACTGTTAGCCTGTTAGCACATACACACTGTACTGCTACAGAGCTAACTGTTAGCCTGTTAGCATATACACACTGTACTGCTACAGAGCTAACTGTTAGCCTGTTAGCACATACACACTGTACTGCTACAGAGCTAACTGTTAGCCTGTTAGCACATACACACTGTACTGCTACAGAGCTAACTGTTAGCCTGTTAGCAATTTGCAGACTGGACGCTAAGGTGCTAACATCCCCTCCGGCTCTGCAGCTGGGAGAGACTGCTGCAGGAGGAATGTGCCGATTCGACTCGTTCTTACGTAAGAAGGAGTCTCCAATAACACCAGAAAAAGTCACTGGATTTGCGAGTCGCTTTTTTGAAAAATAGTCTCTAAGGGGGTTTGAAAAGTCGCTAAATATAGCAACAAAGTCACTAAGTTGGCAACACTGCTTCGCCGGCTTTAACTGGCGCGTGTTGTTGTGGCGTCAAGTACTACGTCACATCCTGCTTAGTGTTCTATCCAATCAGCAACCAGGCTTTTTTCAGGGGAGAAAACGGCCCCGCCCCCTGGTGGTTGGAGGACTACTGGTGTAGAAAGTGCTTGATTAGATCTGCAGGAGAGACGCATTTTAAAATGGAAATATCACCAACGATCAGGTTAATTTAATCGTGGCGGCCAAAATCATGAACGCAATTAAAATTTGATTAATTGTGCAGCCCTAGCTAGTCATCAAATCTGTTTTATTAAAATGGATTTAATCAAAGCTTGTGACAGGCTGACAAACCCTGAACAAGGGTCACACGCCAAAGCCGTCTTTTCTAATGTCCTTACAGCTTGTTGATTCTGCCGAGTAGGTTCTGTAATATCTCACAAATATCAATACAACCTATGAGATCATGTTTAGGGTATTGGTTGTCATTGGATTGAGTGTGGATTGTCTTGGCTGAGTCCAGTGCAGTGGTGGAAAATAACTAAGTCCATTAACTCAAGTACTGTACTTCTTATATTTTATTATTTTTCTTTATTTTGTTAATATTAGTTTTCTTTATTTGATTAATGGTGTTTGCTTTAAGCAGGGGTCTCTAACTCACGGCCCGCAGGCCAATTGTGGCCCTCGTGATAATATTTTGTGGCCCCCACCTTGATATGAAAGTTTAATGTGAGTTTTATATGAATGGCACTTTACTGTGTTGTGTGTGGAAGGTCCCTTTAATTACTTTTTTTGGTAATTTTGTGTCTTTTTTAAATAATTTTGTCTTTTTTTAATAATTGTGTCTTTTTTTTAATAATTGTGTCTTTTTTTTAAATTATTTTATGTCTTTTTAAAATAATTTTGTGTCTTTTTTTGTAATTTTGTGTATTTTTCAGTCATTTTGTGTCTTTTTTTGGTCATTTTGTGTCTTTTTTTTGTTGTTGTAATTTTGTGTCTTTTTTTGGTCATTTTGATACTGTCTCCGGCGACCCCCAGGTAATTTGAGTTTGAGACCCCTGATCTAAAGAAATATAAACTGCCACTTCTCATGTTTGCGTACTAAGTACAGAGATGAAGTCAGGACATGCTGGCTGAATTTTAAAACACAATCACTCAAAGTAAAGAGGTGGAAAGTGATGTGTGACTTGAAAGAAACCAGCTACAGTATATTCATCTTAAATCACCGATAAAAGCTTAGAGAACTGCTGGATTTTAACATAAATATTTTTGTTTGTGCACAAAATTACAATTTTTTTAAGGTTATACAAACACAAATGCATGTCAAGTATTTGTACACAGAACTACTTCCTCTGTTGGAAATAAACTCATTAACATGAACACTGCAGGTTCATGCACACACCATCAAACGCTCAATACACACGACCTTCATCTCTATTTTTTTCTCCACATAAACCCATAAAGCATTCAACCTGCACACATATCATGCTCTATTGCATCACAGTTTCATTGCCCATCCCCAGCCTCTCTAATTTGATTCATTCATTTTCTCCCGACTCGTTTTTTCCCTCCCTCCCTCCGATTGCCTCTGCTATGCATATTAATAACACACAGATAAAAACGTGGTTGATTAAAATCACACCGGGCCCAGCCACCCGAACACCGGTCCCAGCGCGCAAAACAACACAATGACGGCTCTTTCTCCGGGGCAGCAGGCAGGAAACGAGAGCATCCATAATGGATTTCATATACTCCGTCATTAAGAGTCTCTTTGTGTGTACACACAATTCACTTCTCACCTATTTGTTTGCACCAATGGGAGTCAGAGTTGATTACCCGACCGAGCCTCGGCGCTCCCAGACAGAGTGTCCTGGCTGCGAGTCAGATGAAATGTGATTCCTCTCGGCGCTCTATTTTTCACCTCCAGCTTTTCTTTTGTTTACTTGTAAATAGCACGCGTTTACTCACTGAGCTGCCGCTGCTGTAATTTGTCAGGACTTGCGGGTTGTTGTGCAACACAGCTGCATCTGAAATTATTTTTCAAGATGAATTATTTGTTATCTCAGTGCAGCGTCTGCCCTCCGGTGAAGATATCCGTACTGATAATGAGACAGGAGCTTTGGTAACGCATGACAGTGTACGCCGACGACTCCACACTCTACCGTCTAAAGCAGGGGTCTCAAACTCGCGGCCCACGGGCCGATTGTGGCCCTCGTGACGATATTTTGTGGCCCCCACCTTGATATGAAAGTTTAATGTGAGTTTTATATGAATGTCTCTTTACCGTGTTGTATGTAGAAGGTCCCTTTATTGCTCCAGCTGGAGCTTTATTTCACTTGTTTCTATGACGACGTTAACAAAAAGAAAGGCAGCTGCTACCGGAGCGTTTATTATCTGACGTGTTGTTGTTATCGGAAGAAGTGGAATTGTAATGTAATGTAATTTTGTGTGTTTTTTTGATAATTTTGTGTCTTTATTAAACAATTTTGTGTCTTTCTTTTGGGTAATTTTGTGTCTTTTTTTAAAGTAATTTTGTGTATTTTTTGGGTAATTTTGTGTCTTTTTGTTTTTTAGTAATTTTGTCATTTTGTGTCTTTTTTTAGTTATTTTGTTTCTTTTTGGTAATTTTGTGTCTTTTTCTAATAATTTTGTGTCTTTTCTAATAACTTTGTGTCTTTATTAGTAATTTTGTGTATTTTTGGGTTATTTTGTGTCTTTTTTGGTCATTTTGTGTCTTTTTTAAGTCATTTATTTTTGTTCTGTCATCTTGTGTCTTTTTTTGTAATTTTGTAATTTTTTTTGTGGTCATTTTGATACTGCCTCCAGCGGTCCCCAGGTAATTTGAGACTTGAGACCCCTGGTCTAAAGCGATGAAGAAGACAGAACAAAGGCCTTTACAGATTCATCAGTGAAGCAGAGACGGGAGGAGATGGAGGAGCTGGTGTCGTCAGCAGCTCTTTTCAGAAGATGTAGAATGATAAATGACATTTCTCTGGATTTATTCCACCCTTTAACTCTCACTTCAGCACCGTTTCCAAAATAGTTTTATGATATTTCACACTCAATCAATCAAAAAGTGACGCAAACTCCTTAAACGCCATTTGTTAGACAAGAAAAACTCCTTCTTCCAGGACACATTTTTTACTCTTTTCGACTACTCCACCCCCTCTCTGTCTCTGAGAGAAGATGATGGTGACACAAACATAGTGCAGCTGTCATTTCTATTTGCGATCATGGAAGACGCCAGGAAACAGAAGTGACACTGAGGAGGTTCAAGGCTCCAGGTCATACCACTTTCTTGTCTTGGTGCCACCTCCAAGTTGCTCGAAATCTGATATTACCATTAACTTTCTCCGGATTTTGGTTTTATAAGTTTTTATCTTAGTTTTTTCTGATACAAGAATATTTTTCCCAGCAGACTTTTGCATGTCAAAGCAGGAAAACCACTTAAAAACAACTTTTGCTGGGCTTGTTCTTGGCTTAGGGGAGAAACTTACTGGGGTAAAATGAGCCATTTTTCATATTTAGGATCACCACATCAAGGCAATCATAGTTTTGTTGGCAACTAATATATCTGTATATATTTCAGGATGTTGTGCATCCCTTCAAACAAACAGAATGAGTGTAAACATAACTGTTTCGATAATATAGCATGTCCAAAAGAAGTGGTCTCATGGCTATCGCTATGCTAGGTTTGTTAGTTACCCTAACAAGACTATCCTGCAGAGACTGTAGCAGGCTCAGTCTTAACTCCTCAGTGGAGATATCTACGGAAGAGGACTGGGGCCACGTAGGACAAACAAATAATGAGGATTTTTTTTGAGAGAGAAAAGTCAAAATGACGAGATAAAAGTCAACTTTTGTGTTCGGTGAAGTTGGAAAGATACTCAAAGATTGGTTGTTCCCGTGTCAATAAGTCATCAGAGGAACATTGTTTTCTATCCAACAGTTACTACAAGCTACAACCTGATTTTCTGTCATAAAATGAGCAATATGCACAATATTTAAGAGTGCGGTAGTACTGAAATTCCCTATACATAAACTAACTATTCTTGGTAGTAGGTTACTACAACTATTGTTTTGTGAAAATCTGCTTTTATTTAATTTATGTGAATTTTTTAGACATATATCACAAAATTTGTATGGTGTGCTTGGTGTTTGAGTTTTTGCTGCTGCTGTAACACATTAATTGCCCACCCATCCATCCATCCATCCATCCATCCATCCATCCATCCATCCATCCATCCATCTCTCTCTCTCCATCCATCCATCTCTCTAGCTATCATCCATCCATCCATCCATCCATCCATATATCCATCCATCCATCATCCATCCATACATCCATCCATCCATCCATCCATATATCCATCCATCCATCATCCATCCATACATCCATCCATATATCCATCCATCCATCCATCATCCATCCATCCATATATCCATATATCCATCCATCCATCCATATATCCATCCATCCATCCATCCATCCATCCATCCATATATCTATCCATCCATCCATCCATCCATCTATATATCCATCCATCCATCCATCCATCCATCCATCCATCCATCCGACATGAGGAAAATCAGGTTTTATCCTCCACATTTCGACTTTTTAATCAACATTGTATTTCAACTTAACCCTTGTCATTACGACGTAACCTCTCACCTGAGATATCTGACTGAAAATGGGTTGTATGTCCCTGTATTGTCCCACAAGTCTCCCCCTTGTACAGACATGACCACTTTATGCAGCTTTTGGCAAAAAAACATGCAGTTTTTCTCATGCAGTGCAAATATTCTCGCTTACTGTGTTTGAATATTTCTGCGTACTGGGGTCCATAAACAGTCTTGGAAATGCATAAATCTGATATGACTGGAAAGCTGAGACTCTTGTGGATTTCATTAGGCCAATTTTATCCATGTGTGATGATGTTAGTCTCCATAGTTTATTGCAGTGGCAGTAATAAGGGGATTTCTCAGCAGTTCCTGGATCAAAAGTGCTTGCCATGCAATCACTGAAATCTCCAAAATGTCTAAAGTTTAGAAATGTTTGGCATTCTGGAGGGGTCAAATTGGTAAAAAAAAAAAAATAGCACCAAAGCTGTGTAACAAATGGTATTAACTCAAAAATTGCTTCAACAACATAATGGTGCGTCATCGAATCAAGACTGTTATATTTGGATTTAAAAGGTGCTGCAGCTGCTTCACAGGCAATGAAAAGGAGACTGAATGTGTGGAACTAGAGAATTTGTTGGGTTTTTACAGCAAGCAGAGATGTATTCTTGTGGAGCTTCTTGTGGCAATCCAGGACAAGAAAAAAAAAGGTTTATCTCCAGAAAATCCCACTGTGTGCTCTCACAGCAGCCTTTATTATTTTCTTTCCCCAATTCAGTCCCTGTGGGGAGTGCAGAGTTTGCTCTTGATGACAAACCTGATCATAAGGGTGAGCTCTGTGGTTTGTGGATTTGTGAGAGAGTTTTCTGTCTCTTCAGATGTGGACTGGATTACTGTGGACTGTAAACAGCATGTAGGACTCAGAGACCTCGGTCTGTAGTGGGCTGGGCTGTTTTTACACACCTACCATGCAACCATCTGTTTGACCTGCTGCCCTCTGCTAGACAATTCAGCTCCACCAAATCATAGACAGAGAGACAGACTCAAAACCAGCTTGCACTCCAGGATACAGGAACTGAACACTGGCATATAAAGGGGTCTTCATGGTCACGAAATCCTCTTTGCACCTCTTTTTTCCATGGACACGTGTCACTGAGAAGTAGGGATGGGCGTTTGGAAGAAACATACCAACTTGAGCATCTATTACGTTAATGATCAATTAATCGCTTTTATTTTGAAAGGCGGAAAAGAGACTTGATCCTGTCAATCGCTGGCGGCTTGTTAAGTAGAGTAAGAACGAGTCGAAGTGGCACAGTCCTCCTGCAGCAGTCTCTCCCAGCTGCAGAGCCGGAGGGGATGTTAACCCCTTAGCGTCCAGTCTGCAAATTGCTAACAGGCTAACAGTTAGCTCTGTAGCAGTACAGTGTGTTTGTGCTGCTGCAGGAGGTGTGCACTTATGGTGCGCACTTATATAGCGCTTTTTCACCCATCACCCATTCACCCATTCACCCATACCTTCATACTGGTGGCCGAGGCTACCAGGGCACACTGGTGCCACCTGCCACCATTGGGAATTCATTCACACATGAACGCAGCATCGGGAGAAATTTGGGGTTCAGTATCTTGCTCAAGGATACTTCGACATGTAGGCTGCCATGGTCGGGGATCGAACCACCGACCTTCCAATCACTGGACGAACGCTCTACCAACTGAGCCACATCCGCCACAGGAGGTGTTCACTTAGCGATCTCTGTTTGTTTACAACAAGCACCGGACACTCAGTTAGCGATGCCGGTTAACCATCACCATCACTATGTTTATGATCAGCAGAGACTTTGTGCACAATTAGCCATGCTGCTTTGTTTTTGATCAGCTGCTGACGTTTTGTACAGTTAGCGACGGCGGCCACAGTTGCGTCCCCCGTGTTTAATCCGTCACAAACCATACGTCACCTCCAGAGTCTCTAAATCCCTCTGGGGGTTAACTTGTAATGGAGACAAGCAAAGTGAGCGGACTTTTGAGAGGGCGTGGCCTGAGACTTTCCCGGTGGCCACTCTTCCCCCTAGTGGAAACACGGCTAATGGATCATACCATGTGTACCTGGGGTAATATTTGGAATACAAAATTCCACAGCTAGAAACCAGAAGGAATTGTTGGTCCAGTTTTGTCAGTAAGCTGAGTCGAGCTGCCTCCTGCTTTTACATGTAAAACCAGGTAAAAATGGGTCAGGTTGGATTGTGTAATATAACTTTGACTAAAGAAATGATGATGAAAGGAATGATTTTAAGTGAGTGTTGGGACTATCCATGCTTAAGCATTTACCAACCATCCCTCTTTATTTTTTAGTTTGTAACATTTCCATTATTTAGGCAATTTCAGGTAATAAAAACACATTGGTTTAGGAAACAAGTCATGCAACTAAGGGGTCTTTTAAAGTTACTCTACTAAATGATTAGCTCTTTGTTTTCTGCCTTTTAAACCCTTTTCTTCATACAAGTTTATCATTTTGTTGGTATTTGCTGTATTGATTTCACAGAGCTGCATCCCAGCCTGTGAGGATTTGGTGCTGGCTTTCCTTCCTACTGTAACAGCCATTTGTATGTTGCTTTAAAAATATGGATTTTTACTCAACTTCCAGTGAAAAATAAGCATCAAAAGACACACACACACACACACACACACACAACAAACACTCCCCAGAATAGAAGCCTTTCTGTGCAGAGGATTACATTCCAGGTTGCATTGATTTTTTTTCCTCGTACTTTCCAAATATTGTTGCAGTGTTGGTGAGTGTTTGAAAGTCTGCTGTTCAAATTCTGTAAAGCTAAACAGGACTTCAGCATAATCATTTTTTTCTCAGGTAATGGTATAAAACCTCCCAACAATGACAACTCAAAGTGGGAGTAAGTGTTTCAAAATTGGTTTTGTTAGCAGTAAAATACATGATAGTAAAATCGATGAATAAACGAGAGAGACTGGGCTTCTGGTTTATTCTCTAAATTGGCAGTAAAGAAAAGCTGGGCACCAGCCAGAGACAGAGGAACCAACTCACTGGTTAGCTTTTAGGCGTTAAAGGGATGGCTGCACAGCTGCAGTTAAAGCTGCCAAGTCAGGATACTACTCACACTTCCTCACAAGTCTCCACTCACAGCAGCTCGAATCAAACGTAAAGCCAATAAATGTTAAGCCCTTAATATGAAATCTGTTTATCATTAACTCAGTATGTTCTCTGATCGGCTTCAACACACATTCTGATGCTGCTGGTCGTGTTTGATGGTGATCACATTAACAGCTCCTTGTTTGACCTTTGATTCAAATGATCAGCTTGTTATGAACTCCTAAAGCAGCTTAATAACGAGCTGATTATTTGAATTAGCTGTGTTGGAGTATGGACAAGTGGTACTCCAGGTTTGGGAAACAGTGCATTTACATGCACAGTTTAATCGAGCTATGCTTAAAAATCGATTTTGGCGTCTAATAGGACTTCTGTTCTTGTCACAATTTACATGCAACTGAGAAAACTGAATAACTGACGGGAACGTGTCCTCCTCCTCAACACTGGGTGGAGATATGCGTCGTTTCAACGGGTTAATATGGCGCTGTTTCTGTTGACCTCAGTTTGACACTTTGTGCCGTCGCTGCTGACCGGCTAATGTGACTGACTAATGCGACCGGCTTTCTTGGATGTTTTTGTTCCGGGTGTTCCCACCAAACTAATGAAACCACAGTTAATTTGCAACTTTTTTTTTGGCCCTCGAACTTGTAGTCAGAATGTGTAAAAAAAAAAAAAAAACATACAGACCCGGGGGAGGGGGGTAATATTTTGGGAACGTTTTCGAGACTAAAGTGGCAAATCTACGAGAGAAAAAAATGCGCGGATTTATGAGATTTAAAGTGGTGAATCCGTGAGAAAAAAGTAGTTTTTTTCCACTTTTTTCTCGTAAATCTGTGACTTTTTTCGCGCAGATTTGCCACTTTAAATCTCTTAAATATGCAACTTTTTTTCTTGTAGATTTGCCACTTCAGTCTAGTAAATTTGCAACTTTTTTCTCGAAATAATGCTGATTAGCTGGAAGAAATCCATGTGGATCTACGACCTCACAGAGACATGGGGACCCTATTTTGATATCCACTGAAGTTACCAAATACGGTTCTTCGCCCGATAAAGGGTTAAAGAAACTTTATATTCAATATACAGTCAGGGGAACAATTATTAGACCACCCTTTTTCTTCAATTTATTGTTCATTTTAATGCCTGGTACAACTAAAGGTACATTTGTTTGGACAAATATAATGATAACAACAAAAATAGCTCATAAGAGTTTAATTTAAGAGCTGATATCTAGACATTTTCCATGGTTTTCTTGATACTAATTTTGGTTATTATCAAGAATGTTTCCATGACTGTAGATATAAAAATGACTAAAAAAAGACACAAAATGACACAAACTTATCAAAATTGAAACAAATTGACCAAAATAGATGTAAAAATTACCAAAAGAGACACAAAATGACCAAAAATAGATGTAAAAACGGATCTTTAGTGGTTTAATAATCTTGGGCTAAATTAATACTATCCTTTAATGCATTACAACACATTTCAGTTAACTTTAAATTGATGCTTAATGAAATACAAACCATGCTTGTTGAAGCCAGTTTCCTCTGTCTATCATTTATAGAACTGCTGCTGCTTCCATTTTTACATTCAGCTCTTTGGTTCGTTCCTGGAGATAATTACACCACTCATAACTACATGCAGATATAATAACCAGTGCTATTCGTTTGTATAAAAAGCCTTTTTTTCTATAGACTTCTGTCTTTTATGGATGGAACTCGCTGAACCTTTATGAACCCAATACCAGACCTGATTTATGAAAGGCTGCTTTTACTGTTAACACACGGGTCATGGCAGCCCACAGATTAAAAACCACAGTTAACCTGCAGCTTTTTCTGTACTTTTTGTTTGCCCTCGAACTGCCTTGGTTGCCACTGGGGTAAATGAGAACCTTTTACCAGTAAAGAAACTTTATATTCAACATACAGTCATGGGAAAAAATATTAGACCACCCTTTTTCTTCAATGTATTGTTCATTTTAATACCTGGTGCAACTAAAGGTACATTTGTTGGAACAATAGCTCATAAGAGTTTAATTTAAGAGCTGATATCTAGACAATTTCCATTGTTTTCTTGATACTGATTTTGGTTATTATCGAGAATGTTTCCATGACTGTGGATGTAAAAATGACTAAAAAAAGACACAAAATGACACAAACTTATCAAAATTGAAACAAATTGACCAAAATAAATGTAAAAAATGATCAAAAAAGACACAAAATGACCAAAAATAGATGTAAAAATGACACAAAATGACCAAAAATAGATGTAAAAATGACCAAAAAGAGAGACAAATGACAAAAAAAAAAAAAAAAACACAGTCATGGAAAAATGATTAGAGCAGCCTTGTTTTCTTCAATTTATTGTTCATTTTAATGCCTGGTACAACTAAAGGTACATTTGTTTGGACAAATATAATGATAACAACAAAAATAGCTGATAAGAGTTATTGTTGCTGATATCGAGACACAAAATGACCAAAATAGATGTAAAAATGATTTAAAAAAAGACACAAAATGACCAAAAAGAGAGACAAAATGACAATCCACCCTTGTTTTCTTCAATTTATTGTTCATTGTAATGCCCGGTGCAACTAGTGGTACATTTGTTGGAACAATAGCTCATAACAGTTTAATTTAAGAGCTGATATCTAGAAATTTTCCATAGTTTTCTTGGTAATAACCAAAATCATTATCAAGAAAACCATGGAATATGTCTAGATATCAGCTATCAGCATACCTTTAGTTGTACCAGGCATTAAAATGAACAAGAAATCCTGGGTGGTCTAATCATTTTTGACTGTATTTGTAGTTAAAAAATGTAGATCCACTGGGTTGCTCATGGAATAATCTGCAAATTCATGTGAAAATCAGAAGACATAAAGTCCCCGAAACCTTCAGACTTCCCTCAGTTTCCTGCCTGTAACCGCTCTAAGCGATCCCCTATTGTTTCCACTTCTCCCTTTGTTTTGTGTCTGTTCTTTGACACATTATGTGATTTATTTCTCATTGTACCTGCCAACAGGGCATCGGTGTATAACAGCATGTGCTGCATGCTCAGCCAACCTAAATAAAGGTATAACTAGAAGTTTGTGTTGCAAACTTTGCCTGTGCCAGCAGTAATCTGCAGATGGTGGCATGAAAACCAGCATGTGCTAAAGCATTCCCCACCAAACAGAATAATGCACCATCTGTTGAAACTCTGTCACCCCCACGGTTCTGCTTGGCTCCCGGCAAACATTTTGACATTGAGTTGTTGATAAGACGGTGTAAAAAGTTGAGGCAACATCTGTAGTCGGCTGCAACTTGCATCGGGAACTAAATACAGTATTTTTCTGATATCACATCAAACCTGTCTGCAAAAGCTGGTTTAACGTCACGTTTTTATCCTGCTGTAATATCATGTTGTTATAAGCTTGTGCTTGATTAAACCGATGCTGAACCTGGACAGCCCCTTATCATTCTGTCAGACGCTGAGGCAAACATTCACTTTTCATCCTAATGGGACTTTCATGCTCAGATCCCTCACCAGGAACATCCAGAAGGTGTGAATCTAATATCACTGCCACCCCTCTGAGCCTCACATTATACACCTACGTAGCCGCGCCACAGTCCGGTTATAAAGGACAAATTAAAGCAGTTCCCGTAGGAAGTATCTTTCCATCTGTATTATGCTTTGCTGACAGTTAATAAAGTTTTGTTTTTACTGTTTTCAATGGATCAAACTGATGCGGAAGAAAGGGCTTAAATCTCCACTTAGCATGCTAATCGTCAGCTAGCACATTACGCAGTATGCTGCACTAAAAGTACATGAACATGAACCCAATTAGCTGTTATACTATATTACATGTAAGTATCTCATATCAGATGATTATGGGCATTACGCTAAGCAACATGAATGTCCTCCCTGAATTACATAGTAATGCAACATAAGAAGTGAATAAAGCTAAATCTCTGCTTAGCATGCTAATTGCGCTACAACAACGTCTGCAACTCCATAAAACACTTACTTTTCATAATGTAGCACATCATCCAGCACATACATTTTTAGTCACTTTGTGTCACTTTGTGTCATTTTGTGTCTTTTTTTAGTCACTATGTGTCTTTTTTTTAGTCAGTTTGTGTCATTTTTGGTCACTTTGTGTCATTTTTGGGGGCATTTTGTGTCATTTCTTGTCATTTGTGGTCCCTTTTACAACATTTGTGTTTATCAGACTAGTGCAGCGCCCGTAGGAAGTATGTATTTGTCTGCAACTCCATAAAACACTTACTTTTCATAAGGTACCACACCATCCAGCACATACACATTGAACATTGATATTCGCTGGAAACTATTTGAATATTATTGGAAAATGGAACCTTGAAGCCACTTTAAAACTCCTAAAGATAGGTAGGCTAAATAGACTTCCAGATGAGATGAGTCAGGGTGGAAATCCAGAGTGAATTGTGTTACTGACCAGGTGTAGGCCTATCACACAATGGGGCGGAGCTCCCCTAAAAGGCCGCAACACATCCCACGTAAATTATGATATTTTGAGAAATGGATTCTTGCTTTATAGACAGATAAAACAACAACAGGGTTTGTGTTGCTGATGTAGTCTGGCACTCATTTAATGCAGTCTGGAGACGCTCTACAGGCATTTTGTCGGAGACAGATGTCATTTGAAACAGGCTATACGATGGATTATTGACATTTTACTCCTTCGAGCAGACATCAGCATGAACCCTTCCTGCATCTGATTGGTCCAATTAACAACTCGCTAAGTCTGATTTTCAGAGTAGAAAAACAGCAGAGAATGTGGAAAAGGTTTTGTTTTGAACCACCAGAAGCAGTTTTCAACACCTAGACTGGGTCAAATAATGTTTTACTAACGTGAAAGAGGTTGCTTTTAGTGAAAAACAGCTCTGTAACGCTGTTTCTGACTCTTTCATACAGTTTGTACAGCATGAAGGCGTAAAGGGTGACGTGGCTTCATACACAGCTATTTTTTACCTTTTCTATCTTCTCTCCTACGAACCTGATGTACTGTAAAGTTTCATTAGACAGTTACGTGTGCTGGTGTTGGCTAAAAAACATCCAGATAACCCTCTCTGCTATTTATGAGCTTTTCTAATGGAGATGTTTATGAAGCAATCATTCCATCGAGCAGACAAGGCCGTAGAGGACATAAACAAGCAATCATGTTTTTTTTCCTTTCACAGAAGAGAAAAATATACCTTCTTCAGAACTGCAAGATGTTGGTAAAAAACACTCTAACACTCTTTTAAAGTGCTTGAAAATTACTTTAATATCACTTTTAAAATCCTCTGAACACAGAAAGGCTAAAATGAACAAATAACTTATACTTTAGGAGGAAATTAGATGTGTTTTCACCAGTTTGTAGTGCAGATTTTGTTCTAAAACCCCTTTAACCATCTAGGGTCTATGATCGTGCCGTCCTGATCGGATCATGTGAAGTTTAACAGAAAAACATTCAACATTGACATTCCCAGGTCATGTAAAACCAAATATATGATAATAAGATAAGATAATAATGATAATATGTCATTTTGCACATCGTTTGAGAGTGTTGCAGCTCACAAGGGGAAAAAATGCCACAAATATACATATTTTTATGGGACTTTTTTGTATATAATTTTATATTATTTAAATTTAACCTTTTTATATGTTCATATTTGTCTCCTATGTTCCAAAACAGTTCATTGAGCATATTTGTGGTTTTTATTGCAGTAAATAGTATAATTTTTCAACGATTTCATGATTTTTGTGTATTTTTGGGCTCAATATGTTGATAAAGTGGGTTAAGGTGAAAAAATAACTGTCAGATCATATAGGTGGAGAAAAAATGGATACTAAATATGGGTATAATAAACATTTTTTATGTGGTACATGAAGGGCAAAATCAAAAGTATTCAAAAACCGCCAAAATAGGCTCAGACCCCAGAGGGTTAAAGTCCAGTATGTGTTTCTGAATATGTTTGAATACACATGGACCCTGTTTCCCTTCTATCACACTGTGCTGAGCTATGAGGTGCAGCATTCAAACCAGAGGGATCATTAGCAGTCAAACTAGGACTTAACACTAAGCCAAAATAACGATCGTACTCCAGGAATGATCTGGGAACCACCAGCACACAGTCAGCCTCTCTTTCTTCCTCTTCCTCTCCTTTTCATCTGTCTTTTTTTTTTTTTTTTTTTTTTTTACAAAGCAGAGGAGTCAGAGTCTTTGAAAAATGACCTGGGAGAGAAAGGCAGACAGCAGCGAAAGCAAAAGAGAAACGAGGGGGGAAGGGTTTTAGCGTCACACAGGGAAACTCAAGGGGCCACAGTATTAAGAGGGAAGGGGGCTTCAAAGCTGCTGGACCCACTCAGGGGCCCCGAAGAGTGTCGGGGTACTGAGGGAGGAAGAGAAATGAAAGAGAAGGAGGAGATGTTATCGTCCCTGACAGTTTGATATAAATAAATGTCAACTTCCTGTTCTTTATCTCATTGCTTTTATGTTATCAGCTCATGATAGTTTTTACATGCTGCTTCAACTCCCAGTCTAGACCAGTCTTTATGCTAAGCTAACCAAGGGAGTGTGTCTATGTTCCCCTCTTTGTATGAGACCGGGGAACATAGGACCCTTTTCCCCCGCTTTTCCCAAAAAGGGTCCTATGTTCCCTGGGCTGTTACTTTTTCCACCATTACTGCCAAATTCCATGGCAAATAGGAATATGTAGTCCTACGGACTGTTTGACACACATACAAATAACCAAACCCTAACTGAATCTAACCTAACCCTAACCTAACCTAACCTAACCCTAACCTAACTGAACCTAACCTAAACCTAACTGAACCTAACCTAACCTAACCTAACACTAACCTAGCCTAACCTAACCCAAACTGAACCTAACCTAACCTAACCTAACCTAACACTAACCTAACCTAAACCTAACTTAACCTAACCTAATCGAATCTAACCTAAACCTAACTGAACCTAACCTAACCTAAACCTAACTGAACCTAACCTAACCCTAACCTAACCTAACCTAACCTAAACCTAACTGAACCTAACCTAACCCTAACCTAACCTAACCTAACCTAAACCTAACTGAACCTAACCTAACCTAACCTAACCCTAACTGAACCTAACCTAACCTAACCCTAACCTAACCCTAACTGAACCTAACCCTAACCTAACCCTAACCTAACCCTAAACCTAACTTAACCTAACCCTAACCTAACCCTAAACCTAACTTAACCTAACCTAACCTAACCCTAAAAGGTAAAAAGCTAAGCCTCGATGCAAGACAATATAATTAGGGGTGGGAATATACAAACATGAGTAATCCTAGATTTGAAAAGCCAAAAAAAGAACTGCAAAGTAACAGAAAGTATACGCTGCTGTGCAAATTTAAGTTTTTGGCAGTTTGAGCTAAGGTGGGCCATGTGACGGTAGGCCTGCTGGCCATGCTGAGAGTTTACCGTAAAGATTGATAGATTGTGGGGAACATAGGACCCTTTTTCTGGAAAAGGGTCCTATGTTCCCTGGTATGTATTGCTACAGGGGAACATAGGACCCTTTTTGGGAAAAACGGGGAACATAGGACCTTTTTTAGAAAAAAGGGTCCCCGCTCGGGGAACATAGGAATCCTTTGATCAGTGCCTGTATTCTTAAATTGTTGCTGTAAACTCCTGCACTTGATTGCTCTGCACTAAGTCTGTCAACGTACAGTATGTTCTCATTTATCTGTCTGTCCTGTCCATTGTGACGTGTCTGCTGCCTTTCTTGGCCAGGTCGCCCTTGTGAAAGTCTCGATCTCAATGGGACTTTTATCTGGTTAAATAAATAAAATCAAGGCTCTATGGATATTTTCTCTTTGTGGGACCGTTCTCTGTAAACCCTAGAGATGGTTGTTAGATCAGCAGTTGAAATACTCAGACCAACAACCATGTTCAAAGTCACTTAAATCATC
This sequence comes from Centropristis striata, assembly GCF_030273125.1. Lineage (NCBI taxonomy): Eukaryota > Metazoa > Chordata > Actinopteri > Perciformes > Serranidae > Centropristis > Centropristis striata. Next base: position 32,120,559 of record NC_081536.1, read on the forward strand.
TTTCTTCCTCATTCTGATGCTCGTTTTGCAGTCAGCAGCTCGTCTTTACCAGGTCGACCTGATAAATGCATTGAGTTGCTGCTGTGCGATTGGCTGATTAAATAATTGCATTAACGAGCAGTTGCACAGGTTTGGTTTTTATTTTTATTTCAGGTAACGAAAATGTTTTTTCAATTCTAGTTTTCGTTATTTCGTTAGATTTCATTAAACTATAATAACCTTGGACTGTGTGGTTGTAGGGTTTCTACATTTAATTTCTACTGTTTTACATTTTTTTTCTCTGTCTTGTACATCTCTGTAGTACTAGTTAACAAATCTATAGTGGAGTCCAATACTGCAGTGAGTGGTGACTTTAACAGTGTGTTCACATAAACTGTATTTACATTTTCTTGCCTTGCAGCTCCGTCTTTAGTTTTGCTTCTGTCATTAAGCTCTGGCAAGACTCAATATGCACTTTGCTCGAGGCAGACATCCTTTAATTAGACTGTCAATGGCAGATTGACACTTCTCCCCTTCACTAATACATCAACACCAAGCTTCTTCACCTGATTGGACAAATAGTCGACGCACTGGGCTTTCATTGATTTTACTTTACATTTATCAGGCGAGAAAAACATGGAAAAATATTCTCCGACAGCTGAGATCAACTCTTGGAGGTGTTTTTATGCTCCATGTTGAGCTCTCTTATAGCTATTCTGTGCACACAGCCAGGTCCTCCTCCTCCATGATTGCTTGGAAAGTTTGCAACAGAACTGTAAATCCTCTCCGTATATTGTTGCTGTATACACACTTGGTTTCCCATGGTTTTAAAAGCTAGAACTCAGTGTGATGTCTGGGCGCAGTAATGCAGCGCTGCTTACTGATTTAGTTTTGTTCTGTTGTTTTGTCATGAGCGACTGGCTGGAGGCTGTTTGGGTGAGTGATGAGCAGCAGCGTCTGAATGAAACGGGCTTCAGGGTGGCGGAGGTTGGAAAATAGAATCTCACACACACACACACACACACATGTGCACCCACTAGGGTTGTCACCATACTAAAATTTTCAACTCGATACCGATACTCAGGAAAATATTCGATACTCGATACCATTTTCGAGACCACAATGATAAAAACAAAGACCCCAAAATTTAACAGAAATATTTTTATTAACAAGAAAAATGCAACATGTAAAAATTAACAGAACCACTGGTTAAATATCCATCCATTTTCCTCCGCTTATCCGGGGCCGGGTCGCGGGGGCAGCAGGCTAAGCATAAGAATATTTATAATGAAAAACACTTGTGCAAAAAGAAACTGCAACTGTGATAAACGTATTAACTATATGCTTATGTATCCTGACACTGTGTCAATTAATGTAATATGGGCATACTACGTGCCTGATTTATTTATTTATTTACGTTGTTTATAATCATTAATGTGACGTCAGCCTTCAATTGCTAGCTGCTAGCTTCAGGAAAATATTCGATACTCGATACCATTTTCGATACCAGGAGGATAAAAACAAAGACCCCAAAATTTAACAGAAATATTTTTATTAACAAGAAAAATGCAACAGAACCACAGGTTAAATATTTATAATAAAAAACTGTTGTGCATAAGGAAACTGCAACTATGATAACAAGCTTCAGGTCTGAGGTAGTGCAATAAATAAATAAATACAATAACAATTAGAACTTAGAATTTTCGTCTGTGTGTGTTGCTGTTTGGTCGACTTTTCTCTGCTTCATTCTGGGACTTTAAGAGAGAAAATAACATTTTCAGTCACCAACATTTGTGTAAATTTATTAACTCTATGCTTATGTATACTGACATTGTGTCAATTAACGTAATATGGGCATACTACGTGCCTGATTTATTTATTTACGTTGTTTATAATCATTAACGTGACGTCAGCCTTTAATTGCTAGCTGCGGCTAATGGCTAATAATAACACGGCCAACATTAGTGCAATAACATCAGTAATAGGTAAGTTTGAAACGAAAGACATCGATACTAGTATAGTATCGATACTTTTGAAAATGAGTATCGTGTCGGGGTACAACGTTTTAGTATCGATACTTTTGAAAATGAGTGTCGTATCCGGAGTATCGTATTGGAAAACAATGTTTTAGTATCGATACATTTGAAAATGAGTATCGTATCTGGATACAACTATTTAGTATTGATACTTTTTTGAGTATCGATACTTTTGACAACCCTAGCACCCAAACACAAAGACAAGATACAGATGTCTCATACGGTAACACAGAAACTCAGCCGTCCTCACACAGTCCACTCTCTGCCCCACACCTCCCCTCCTCCCCATCTCTGCCTTTTATCTCTCTCTCTTTCTCTCTCTCTGTGTCTCATTTCTCGTCGCACTGCTTCCGGCTGTGTGCAAATTCATTCACTGTGAAAATGGAAGGCAGCTCCGCGCGGCACAGTTTCATTTAGTCTCCTATTCCGTCCGCCACAGAGTCCCTGCATGCTGCGCTCACATTTTCACATTTCATATGAAATTAAAGATCTCTAATCACTCATGCAAACTGACACACGAGTAATTCGTTTCAGAGTCACCAGACTTTCTTGGGTTTTTTTTTCCACTTTATTGTATCCACAGAGTGGACACCGTCGCCCCGCAGGCTCAGACATCATGTTTCTGTTCTGGTTTGCTTTTGCAGAACTCGTATTGTGATTGACAAGAAAAGTGAATGTGGAGCAGCAAAAAAAGAAAAGAAAGTCTGACCTTAGACAATGTCACAGCTGTTGTTACTACAGCAGAACATACTGCTTAACAGCGCCACAGAGGAGGCTGTTAGAGTACATCTGCCTCCTGCTGTTCTTAAATAACACAACTGTCAGGATTCAGAAGGCAGTGGACAGCTTTGTGTTTTGGGCCTATCAGAGGGCTTGAAATGTATGAAAATGATGTTGTGTGTACGTGTTCAGCTCGAGTGAGTGCAGTTACTGAGCTAAAATCTTTCCTTTTTTCTTTTTTTTCTTTGCAGATGCGTAGCACTCGAGGTGTTTCTGTTTGGCCTGTGGGATTCGTAGGCGGCAGAGCATATGAGCGCCCCCTGGTGTCCGGGGGTAAAGTCGTGGGCTGGTACACCGGCTGGAGACCGGACCGACCCTTTGCCACTGACATGGCAGGTAAGGAACGCATTATGTTACAGCAGGGGTCTCAAACTCAAATTACCTGGGGGCCGCTGGAGGCAGTGTCAAAATGACCAAGAAAAGACACAAAATTACTGAAAAAAGACACAAAATGACCAAAACAAAAGGCTAAATTATTTTATAAAGACACAAAATGACCAAAAAACACACAAAATGACCAAAAAATACACATAATTACCAAAAAATACACATAATTACCAAAAAGACACAACATTATTAAAGAAAGACACGACATTATTAAAAAAAGACACAAAATGACCAAAAAAGACACAAAATGACCAAAAAAATACACATAATTACCAAAAAGACAAAAAATTATTTAAAAAAGACACAAAATGACTGAAAAAAACTAAATAACTTAAAAAAGACACAAAATGACTGAAAAAAGACACAAAATTACCAAAAACAGTAATTAAAGGGACCTTCCACACACAACACAGTAAAGTGCCATTCATATAAAACTCACATTAAACTTTCATATCAAGCTGGGGGCCACAAAATATCATCACGAGGGCCGCAATTGGCCCGCGGGCTGCGAGTTTGAGACCCCTGTGTTACAGCACAAGCACTCTATTAGCATTACTCCAGTTTCTGGATGAGGTTAGACTGCCTGTTTAAGCGGATGGCCATCTAACGATACTCAGTGTTGTAGTACTTGAGATCGGTCTTGAGACCACTTTTTGAAGGTCTCGTCTCAGAATCGGCTGCATTTTTACTCGGTCTTGTCTCGGTCTCGGACAAAGCGGACTCTGGATTTTATTTCAAGACCGGTCAAGACCACAACTGTGCATTTTTGGATTTACTTGTTAATATAATTACAGTGATTTTGTGTAAATTGTATTTCTTGAGTTCAACCAATAACATGACTCATATATCATTTAAAATTGTTGTCACCGTTAACGGCTGTCCCCCCTCACGCCTCCTTTCACACGCTCCCCTCAAAAGTGCATGTGAGTGACAGGAGAAGATGTCAGCCAACTCGTCTGTAATTAAATTTGGTTACCTGAACCACAAAAGATTTTTTGTGCACAACTACAAAAAAAAAGAAAACACAGCAACTTGTAAATTCTGCAAAGCAACGCTAACAGAGACGGCTGGGACCGGTCTGGGTCTTGACTCGGTCTCGCCCTGCCTCGGTCTTGGTCTTGGTATTGACTTGGTCTTGTCTTGATACACTGTGGTCTTGGTATTGACTTGGTCTTGGTCTTGATATACTGTGGTCTTGGTATTGACTTGGTCTTGGTCTTGATGTACTGTGGTCTTGGTATTGACTTGGTCTTGGTCTTGATATACTGTGGTCTTGGTATTGACTTGGTATTGACTTGGTCTTGACTTGGTCTTGGTCTTGATGTACTGTGGTCTTGGTATAGTCTTGGTATTGACCTGGTAATGACTTGGACTTGGTTTAGGTGGTCTTGACACTAACGTTACTGGAATAGAACAAAGCACCCTGCGGTCCGTCAGCCTCCACTTGTTTTCCTGCTGCATGTATTTACTAAGCGTTACGGTAAGAACGTGTTAGACCCGCCTTCAAAATAAAAGCAACCATGTAGCTTTCAAAATAAGAGCACATGGACATAACAGAATCCACCACATAATTTACAAGAAGACTGTCAAAATATGACGCCTTAAATGAAACATAGAATAACCCTTATTTACCTTTACAATAATTCATTAAACTATGCAATGATTAAGATGGAATAGTGGCATTAGAATGTGCCACCAAATTTTTTGGCTTTTTAGGCAAAAAAAATCTCTTCGGGGGAGGACACTGTTACATAGGTGGCATAGAAGGTGACGTAGGACGTGACATTATACAACTATTCATACTTTGCCATTTTAATGCATAATAGGCTCTATTCATTGATATTGACTGGGTGTTAAGTGTCTTTATTAAACGACAGACATTGAACTACTCAATATTAATCCATTGTGCATTAAATGTCTGACAAAAATGACTTTGTTTGATTGTCAAGGACTGCCTATATATATATATACAAGTTGATCAACTGATTTTATTTTAATCATTCAATTCAATCTTATTTATAGAGCCAAGAATCACAAATCACAAATTCACTTTACAGACTGTGTGGATGGACAGATGTGCAATAGATTTTGTTTGTACAAAACAGATGAACACAGTGAAATCACAATAGATAGAGTGTGAGAAGAGAGAGAGAGGCAGAGATGCACACTGACAACAATAATAGCCCTAACACCATAATGAAGTCTGTGACTAATGATGGTAATCGTAATCTTGGTGGTGGATGTAATAAAATCAAATAACAGCAGTACTTTCAGTAGTAGTAGCAGTAATAATAATAGCATAATGCCATATGACTAATGCTAATGGTCATAGTAGCAGTGAATGTAATGGTAATAGCAGTGATAATAGGTAGAGTGTCAAAGAACACAGCCAGAAATCTGAACTCCAACTATGTTGGACATGGAAACTGTTTACTCGTCGTGGGTTTTACAGCTCAGCCTGGAGAAACAGTTGCACAATGTTTTCTGTGGCTCTGGAAGAATTTGTCAAGTTTTAGGAAAATGGGACAGAAAATCTGCAGGAAGGATTTAAGGAACCATGTTGAGACTTCTGGCAATATGATGACATCATTTTATGTAATCAAACCTTTTTTTTTTTTTACTGGATCAACATTTTACGCCCAAAAGAAACAAAAAAAAACCCCAACGATATAAAATTGATATATATTTTAAAACCATGTTCATCATCAATGAAGAATTTTAAATTAAGTTAACCCTGTGGAGTGTCCAAAAGCTCCAAATAATCCAGACTTGTTGACTCCATCAGACTAGAAAACAAAGCAGCATGGAGCCCTACTGTAAATTTACCTCTAAAGTTCTGGCTGTAAACTCCATGAGGCCAGTTTCAGTTTGATGATGATATACCAAGTAAAACTGGAGACAAGCTCAAATATATTTAGTATAAAATGATAGAACTGGATGGAACCCTCTTATATGTTAGATTTGACACCTTTGTTCACATTTTAACCATTTAAAATAGTTTTGAAAGAAAAAAAATTCAAAATCACATTTTATGTTGGACTAAAGGACTTAAAAAGACACAGAATGACAAAAAAAGACACAAAATGACTAAAAAAAGACATTAAAAGACACAAAATTACCTAAAAAAAGACACAAAAAGACTAAAAAAGACACAAAATTACCTAAAAAAGACACAAAATTACTAAAAAAAGACACAAAATTACCTTAAAAAAGACACAAAATTACTAAAAAAGACACAAAATGACACAAAATGATCTAAAAAAAGACACAAAATGACTAAAATTGTTACGCCAAACACGCAAGACAGAAATAAAATAGAGTCCCACTAGAATAAAAACCAGAGTTGATGACAGGATCACACACAATCACAAGATCACATTTATGTTGGTTTTTCTTTGTTTCTTTTTGGTTCAAAATGTTGATCCAGTAAGTCAGAATAAAAAATCAATTATTATTTATTCATATAGGTGAAAAAAATATACACCAACATGGCATTTAAACATTTTTAAGTGGTGAATTCAGGCAGGATGAAAAGGATTCAAACATGGACAAAATAGCCCAAAAGTCCATCGAGTTAAAGCAGATTATAATGCACTTTTCATGATTTTTATGCTATGAGTGACACAGCGTCTACATCTCCAGTGAGTCTGAGACGACAGACCGTATTCAAACACATAAATGTTGCACACGATGTTGAGTTTCTCTGCTGCTTTCCTCCAGTTCAGCTTCCATGTAATCTGTCGCTTTCCACGACAGCTTTATCCAACATGACTCTGTGATTTATCTCCGGAATAAACAATCAAGCAGAGTAGCGCAGGAGCTGGTGTGTGTAGAGGAGCAGCAGTCAGAATATTAAATTGGAAAGATCACATCTCATTTTATGGTGAATTAATCCATGAAAAAAAAAAAAAACAGAAGCTCAATAGAATCTCTTCAGGTAAACTCAAAGGGAAAGAGAGAGCGCAGCACGTTGTTCTCTGTTTGTTCTCGGCTCGGATGAAAAGCCAAAACAGTCCGGTTGACTTCAACCGCTCTGCAATCAGCCTGGTGATCGATACGACCTTTTGATGTTTCCTCAAAGCGTTGAGAAGTGAAAGTAAGGAGCCAAAATTTAATTCCTCCACTATTTCCAGAATGCTGCAGTGAACCTGCAGAACGATAAGTGACATGAGCTTTTTACACTCCAAAAAATAACTTGATCCCAGAACGTAATAAAATTATGGAAATAATTTCCACCTTAATAAAATGCTTTAGTTTAGCGCAGGGGTCTCAAACTCGCGGCCCGCGGGCCAATTGCGGCCCTCGTGACGATATTTTGTGGCCCCCACCTTGATATGAAAGTTTAATGTGAGTTTTATATGAATGGCACTTTACTGTGTTGTGTGTGGAAGGTCCCTTTAATTACTTTTTTTTGGTAATTTTGTGTCTTTTTTAAGTAATTTTGTCTTTTTTTGATAATTGTGTGTTTTTTAAAAATAATTTTGTGTCTTTTTAAAATAATTTTGTGTCTTGTATTGGTAATTTTGTGTCTTTTTAAAAATAATTTTGTGTATTTTTTTCTGTCATTCTGTGTCTTTTTTGGTCATTTTGTGTCTTTTTAAAATAATTTTGTGTATTTTTTTGTTATTTCAGTGTATTTTTTTGGTCATTTGTGTCTTTTTTTGGTCATTTTGTGTCTTTTTTTTGTTGTTGTAATTTTGTGTCTTTTTTTGATCATTTTGATACTGCCTCCAGCGGCCCCCAGGTAATTTGAGTTTGAGACCCCTGGTTTAGCGAGAAACAATTTTGTTGAGCGACAAAATGTAAATATGTTGTGTCAACATGATGTATTTGCGTTACTGTTAATTAATCACCAGGGCTCAGTCTAACTAGATTTGTAAGGGTAATTGTAACATACTAACGTAATTTTATTGGGCCATTTAAACTTGTATGATATTATTAAGAGTTACTTAATTTAATAGGGTAGAAGCCCGGGTTCTTCCCATCTGTCTCCCCCTTCACACTGTCTCTCACTATCAATAAACCCTTGAAAATGGCCAAAAAAAACACAAAAACTACTAATTAGGAATGTGCACATGACTGCCACCTACTGCTCTGGAGTTGTAAGCAGAATTGATTTGAAATCTTAACCCATTAGAATTAGGTTGTTTTAACATAAATTATTCTTGTAAATTTTAAATTATTGCATTTTATGCTAAAATTACATGTTTTAAAACAGTTTAACCACAAAACTTATAGTAATTTTATATAGTAGAAGCTACATGTTAGACTAAGGATTAGGTGACAGACACCCAGTTTGCTTTTTTTGAGTGTACAAGCGTCTTTTACTGTTTTATTTACTAAGTTTTAACCCCTGAATCCCCTCTTCTATTCAGACAATATACATGTTTAACAACTATATAATTATAGTTATAAGCACTCATAAATATTCATATTGCTTCATAACAATGGTAATATAACAGAAAACACCAGAAATATACATACATTCTATACACAATCTATACATTTCTGCTATTTGGCATTTATTATGATGTATTTATATTTATATTTTTTGTTTTTTTGTTTACCTGATTGCATTTTACAGATATTGCACAATGGAGAAAATATATTTTAGCATGTTGAATAGGTTAAATAAGTTGTTGCATGTAGTGGTATGAACATCAATTAATGAATATATTTAAATATATAAGTGGACATATTTGATATAGAAAAAATTCAGAAGGCCTAATAAATATAGAAGGCCCATCGATATAGAAGACAGAATAAAGGATATAAAAAATAAGACATATACTTACATTTTATACACATTCTATACATACATTTCTGCTATTTGGCATTTGGCATTTATTATATATATATATATATATATATATATATACGGAAAGACTAATGTGGTCAGATGCAAACAGAGTTAGTGCAAATAAATCAGTAATTATATATTATAATAATAATTTTATAATGCATTAAAACCCCAGTTATGGTGCATTATAATCTGATTATAATGTTAGAGAGTTTGACTAATTCTAACCTTTATAAACATTATATATGTGTTTATAATGCATGTATTACTTGGGCTTGCAATAACACTGTCAGTGAGTGACAGTATTATGACGCTTGACTTTATAAGTCATCAATTAATGCTTTAACATGTGTTGTTATTATTGCTATAACGCATTATGAATATTTATGAGTGCTTATAACTATAATTATACAGTGCTATAAGCTGATTATAACATGCTATAACTATGTTTATTTTGCATTATAGACATGGTCACAGATGTTCGGTGTTACCAAACTATTTTTTTCCAAAGTAATTTGGAAATGTGTCCTAATATATTTCCATTATAACTTGTTTCAGGTGAATTTTGATTTGGCACATGAACATGTTGAGTGATTTCAGTCATTGAGGCATGTAAATAAGGTGCCAGAGTGCTTTAAAAATAACAAAAGCAACAAAATAGAGCCTGTTTATCACAAAACAATCCAAGCCCAGTGTTTGTGTCACGTTTACTGTTATTATTCTGCCAGCGCCTCAGAAAATTGCTGCATTTTCACCGACTTGCTAAATATATTCCCTGTCAATGACTTCACCTGTGTTGTTTGCACATCAGTGAAAAGTCAGGAAATGGAATACATGTGAGCATATGACTCTGTGCACCGTGCACATGCTACTTCTGCTATAAATAACGACTTTATGCTTCTAACTGTCCTTGGTTTGTGTTTTAACTGTGTCATCCTGTATATTGCTTCTAAAAAAGAAAAAGAGGTTCTTAGTCTCAATGGGAGTTTCCTGGTTAAATAAAGGCTATTATGATGATAATAATAATAATAATAATAATAATAATAATAATCAAACAATCAATCACTCAGGCTTTTTTCTATGGCACTTTTCATACAAGAGAAAGGTAACACAAAGTGCTTCACACAAGAAAGGAAAAATAAATAATAATAATAACTAGAAAATTTCTCAAGAAATGTTGAGTGTGCTTGACTTTGGCCCGTGACTCTATCCATACATTATTAAATTCCAATTTAAACTGTTTTCAAAATGGAAAAGAGGAGGAAGTCCTGTAAGATAATAAAGCAGGTGTTTGTCCGTGTCTGTGTGTGTCTGTGTGTGTGTGTGAGATAACGAGAGAAAAGTCGAAGTCACAAAAAAAAAGTCAAAATAAGAAAAAAAAGTCAAAATGACAAAAGAGTCGAAGTCACGAAAAAATTCAAAATGAGAAAATAAATTGAAGTCACAAAAAAAAAAGTTGAAGCCATGACAAAAGAGTCAAAATGACAAAAAGAAGTCAAAATGGGGGGAAAAAAAGTCAAAATGAGTAAAAAAAAAAGTCAAAATGAGTAAAAAAAGTCAAAATGGGGAAAAAAAGTCATGAAAAAAAGTCAAACTCACGAAAAAAAGTTGAACTCACGAAAAAAAGTCGAAGTGAGAAAAAAAAGTCGAAGTCACAAAAAAAAGTCAAAATGAGTAAAAAAAAGTCAAAATGGGAAAAAAAGTCATGAAAAAAAGTCAAACTCATGAAAAAAAAGTTGAACTCACGAAAAAAAGTCCAAGTCAGGAAAAAAAAAGTCGAAGTGAGAAAAAAAAGTCGAAGTCACACAAAAAAGTGCTTGACTGTGGCCCGTGACTCTCACCCATACTACATATTATTAGATCACAATTTTAACTGTTTTCAAAATGGAAAAGAGGAGGAAGCCATGTAAGATAATAAAGCAGGTGTGTGTGTCTGCCTGTCTGCCTGTCTGTCTGTTCGATGGTGGGTGTAAATAAATAAATAAATGAAAGAGAAGATGTTGTTACACTAAGATGCATGAGCAGAAAAACATTTAAAAATAGGTTCAAGTAAAAGCCAAATTAAAAAGATAAGTCCCAAGTTGTTTTTTTTTGTTTTTTTTCCTCTGATGCCCTCAGAAACTGTAGAATCAGCCTCGTGTGCCAGCGCTGCCTGTTATGTTTAACTTTGGACCTCTGACAGAAATCAAACGTCTGGCCACAGATTTCTGTCTGCCACTGGCTATGACTGTGAACCTGAGAGCTTCAGGCTGGTTGCCACCCACTACTCTCCGTCTTTAAGCTAAGCTCAGCTAACAACCTCCCAGCTCCAGCTGCCACTACTGGAGCTGCAGCAGCCAGAGCTGTCATCTCACTCTCAGAAAGAAAACACACACGTTTATTCCCCAAAGTGTTACTAGAAACCTCCTGAACACTGAGGAAATCTTAACCAGGAGAAGCTAACTGCCATGACGGCCCTAGCGGTTGAAAATTACACATTGTGCCTTTAAAGCTGGGTTATAAACTGCAGTAGAATTAACAGTTAAAAACTGTTATGTTAAAAAACAAAAACAGTGTTGAAAGTGTTGTATTATATATTGTATTTTGTTTGTTAAAAACAAAAACTGTGTTGAAAGTGGTTGAAAATTGCACATTGTGCCTTTAAAGCTGGGTTATAAACTGCAGTAGAATTAACAGTTAAAAACTGTTATGTTAAAAAACAAAAACAGTGAAAATACTCACAGCGCTGGAACGCTAAATATCGATACTTGCCATGAATGGATATAATATTACCACTCAAAATATTGCTGTATCAATTTTTCTCCCACCTCTATAGGAAAACATGTTCTTTCTGTATTGGTGGTGAATAAAATCCACCTGCAGAGGCATGAATGCATCTGGCTGGGTTAGTGATGGAATCCAGATCTGTAAAGTCATTTTTATTCTAATGTGGAGTTAAAAACGAGGCAAACATCTCCAGAAATCTATTTGCATCTCCATATCTCCAGTGTACAAAAAATCCAATCAGAGCAGTATTCAGCACCAGCGCTCCCTCTGACCTGAGAGAAAATCATTCCTCACACTGACCAAATAACAACATCTTGTCAGTCAGCGCTCATTATACCACTTCACCCACACACACACACACACACACTGTATTCACACTCTCTGCTGGAGACACTTCCTGTTAGTAAATAACATGAATGTCTTACTGTAGATATGATAATGATGATGAATGCACGCTCATCATTCCAGACACAAATGTGGACACAGCCGGGGCGCTCTCTCTCTCACACATATGCTCCGGTCTGCCCTGCAGGGATTATTGTTAATTAAACCAGCTGTTCTCAACCATGAGGTCCCGGCCCCAATTTGGGTCGCGAGATTATTTCCGGGGGTCGCCAAATCATTTTGTGGCCAATTTGTGTCTCTTTTAGTCATTTTGTTTCCTTTTTTTGGTCATTTTGAGTCTTTTTTTGTGTCTTTTCTGGTCATTTTGTGTCTTTTTTTTTATCATTTTGTGGTCAATTTGTGTCTCTTTTAGTCATTTTGTTTCCTTTTTTTTGGTCATTTTGTTTCTTTTTTTGTCATTTTGTGTCTTTTTTGGTCATTTTGTTTCTTTTTTTGTCATTTTATGTCTTTTTTTGGTCATTTTGTGTCTTTTCTGGTCATTTTGAGTCTTTTTCTGATCATTTTGTGGTCAATTTGTGTCTCTTTTAGTCATTTTGTTTCCTTTTTTGGTCATTTTATGTCTTTTTTTATTCATTTTGTGTCTTTTTGGTCATTTTGTTTCTTTTTTGGGTCATTTTGTATCTTTTTTGGTCCATTTTGTGTCTTTTTTTTTGGTCATTTTGTGTGTGTTTTTGATCATTTTGTGGTCAATTTGTGTCTCTTTTAGTCATTTTGTTTCCTTTTTGGTCATTTTATGTCTTTTTTTATTCATTTTGTGTCTTTTTTTGGTCATTTTGTGTCTTTTTTGGTCAATTTGTGTCCAAATTGTGTCTTTTTGTGGTGAATTTGAGTCTCTTTTAGCTTAATTTTATGTAATTTTTTGGTCATTTTGTGTCTTTTTTTTAAATCATTTTGTGTCATTTTGTGGTCATTTTGTGTCTTTTCTGACAAATCCCAAAGTATCACGTTCTTACTTCCCAAGGAGTCTCTGTCTTGAAGCTGACTGTTACACACTCAGGAGGTCAGAATGGACCTTTAAACTGATAGCAAAGGACTTAGATTAAAAGTAACAATAAAATATATAAAATATATATAAATGCACAGACAGAGAGATGTTTTAGTTGTTGTCTGCTTCATTATTTGTCCAAAATTCGTCGTATCAACTGAGTTTGTATGATCTGAACGGTGAGATTCTGTTCAGTGAAAAGAAAGAAGCTGAATTAAACCACGACAACAAGAGCGAGCCTCTCTGTTTCTCTCCTCCACCTTTTCCTTTTCCTGCTCCACCATGGCCGAGACCCCCCCCCCCCCACCCCCAACCATCCCATTCCACCTAATCTTACTCTCGCACACACACTGTAATTATCAGCCTTACTTTTACACTGCACTATATAATTACACTGTCAATTTGCGACGCTAAGATTTACTGCCGTGCCTGTATCGCTTGAGCATTTTTTCGCTTTAAATTCTGCAAGAACAACAATGGCCGTGCAGAGCGGACGGCCCAAACTTTATTCACTCTTAAATTATTATTCATGGGATTTACAATGGGGGTGTCTGCAGAGCGCTGAATGAGTGCCAGTGCGTGTCCTAATAGTATTGTGTTATACAGCGCTGTATTGTTAGCAGATCACTAAAGCCTCCCATCTCCTGCTCTGTCTCATTTAGCCAGACACAATGGAGCCCAGACAATGATGGTGTGGAGTACTATTCACCTCAGTGTGTGTGTCTGTGTGTGTGTGTGTGTTCTTGTACTTCCTACATAGTGAGGACCGGAACACGTTTTTAACCAACAGAGTGAGGACATTTTTACATTTCGGCCGGTCCTCACTTCTTTAAAGGCTTTTTTGAGAGTTCAGACTTTGTTTTAAGGGTTAAAGGTTACATGATAATGATAATTAACTGAAACTGTATTGTGTGGTTACAAAACTAAATAAAATTATAGTGAAAATGTCCTTTGTTTTCTTCTTTGTCAACTTTTTTCATACATAATGAAGATGGATCAGACAAAGGAAATAAAGGCTAAATTTACTGTGACCTCTTTTAATCTCCCACCCAACAAATACCCCATTACAAAAAACTACAACTAATAAAAACTAAACTTAAACTAAAGCATTTAAAAAAAAAAAATACTAAACTAAATCTAGCAAACTCACTCTAAAAACTCTAACTAACTGAAACAAAATTAAAACTAAAACTGATGAAAAATCCAAAACTACTATAACCTTGCAAGGAAATTCACTGTTCCAATGAGGGCTCTCACAATGATAAAAGTACAAGAATGATTGTGTGTGTGTGTGTGTGTGTGTGTTCTTGTACTACCTACATAGTGAGGACACGTTTTTAACCAACAGAGTGAGGACATTTTTGCAAAGTGAGGACATTTCAGCCTCACTTCTTTAAAGGCTTTTTTGAGATTTCAGACCTAACATTGGTAGGGAATTCACTGTTCCAATGAGGGTCCTCACAAATATAGAAGTACAAGAATATGTGTGTGCGTGTGTGTGTGTGTGTGTGATTATAGTTGTGCAAACACACACACACACACAATTACTCTATTTATAAGACACGCAAGTGCACACCTGCCTGCACTCGAGTCGATACGAGTGGACAAGCGTGCGTGTTCCAGGACACACACACACATACATGCATGAAATTCTACAATAACACATTGGGGATGCATCTTTGCAAAGCAGTGCAAGGCAGAAGTTGTGTGCAGTGCACACACACACCAACACAAAGATGTTTATACCTTTGCTGAAGTGGTACTTGTGCCTTGGGAGGGTTCTCTAAGATAGGGACATGAAAGAGTTTAACCCCCATGTAACCCCAGTGTTTATAGCCTGCTCCTGAGATGGAGAGATGAGAGGAGGATAGAGACATTGCAGGAGCAGTAAGAGAGCCGTCCTGCTGCACTGAAGCACTGTAGCAAGAGCTGAAGTGAATAGAAACAGCAGAAAAACACAAAATTACTAAAAAGAAGACACAAAATGACTGAGAAAACACTAAATTACTTTAAAAAAGACACAAAATGACCCAAATAATACACAAAATTACAAAAAAAAAGACACAAAATGACAGAAAAAAACTAAATTACTTAAAAAAGACACAAAATGACCAAAAAAAGACACAAAATGACCAAAAGAAGACACAAAATGACAAAAAAAGACACAAAATGACCCAAATAACACACAAAATTACTAAAAAAGACACATAATGACAGAAAAAATACTAAATTACTTAAAAAAGACACAAAATGACCAAAAGAAGACACAAAATTAATAAAAAAAAGGACACAAAATTGATTAAAAAAGACACAAAATGACAGAAAAAAACACTAAATTACTTAAAAAACACAAAAAATAACCCAAATAATACTCAAAAATGGCTTAAAAAAAAGACAAACATTACATTACATGACATTTCCACAGAGAGCTTTCCTGCTGCACTGAAGTGCTGTAGCAAGAGCTGAAGTGAATAGAAACAGCAGAAAAGGGAAGAAAAGCATATTAGCTAAATGTAAATGAAGCAGATAGAGGATTCTTGGACATACAGTCCATATGGGTGATTCTCATGAAGCCAGTCTAAGTTCTGTCTGTGAAGATTATAAGGACATACTTTATGAAACTCAATATATTTCACTTTTATATGAATTAACAATATAACCATAATGAGGCACAATTCATTGTTTTGTTATCTGTGTCAAGTGCTTGAAATTAAATTCTGTCCCATATGTCGCTATTTCAGCATATACTATACTATACTATACTATACTATACTATACTTGTTCCATCACTAGAATACTGTTCTGCACTGTGATTTGGGAAATGGAGCCTTCCTCAATGACTGATTAAGCTACTTACTATCTCCGCCAAAGAGGTTATGTTTTTGGCTCTGTTTGTTTTTCTTGTCAGCAAGATTATAGAAAACCTACTGGCCCAGTTTTCATGAAACTTGCTGGAAGGGTGTAACATGAGCCAAGGAAGAAAGCCATTACATTTCGGAGGGGATCTGAATCACAGGGCAGAAAGACAAATTATGGTTTCATGTTGGTTAACCTTCTGGAGTCCACGAAAGCGCCGGAGCACGACTTCTTCATGACGTCACAACGTAACAACAAAGCAGCATGGAGCCCTGCTGTTTAATGCATCAACCCTTTTTTTTAGCAAAGGTAAAAAAAAGTGTATTAACATGATTTTACTTTTTTTGCAGAGATTTTTCTAATTTAGCTTTGTGCATTTAGCATTTGTAAAGCAATCTTTTGTGTTTACTGTTTTTTTGTTGTTGTTTTTTATCATTTCTTTGTGTTTTTTTGTAATTTTTGTATGTTTTTTGTATTTTAATTATTTTTTGGTGTGTTTTGAGTGTGTTTGTTTGTTTGTTTGTTTTTGTAATTTTGTGTGGTTTGTTTTTCATGTTTTATGTGTTTTATGTGTGTTTTTTGTAAATTTTTGTGTGTCTAACCCTTAGATACATGGTTAGGGTTAGGGTTATGGTTAGGTACCTGGTTAGGGTTAGGGCCAGTGTAAGGTAGATGTTAGGGTTAGGTACGTGGTTAGGGTTAGGGCTAGTGTAAGGTACGTGGTTAGGGTTAGGGCTAGTGTAAGGTACATGGTTAGGGTTAGGGCTAGTATAAGGTACATGGTTAGGGCTAGTGTAAGGTACATGGTTAGGGTTAGGGCTAGTGTAAGGTACGTGGTTAGGGTTAGGGCTAGTGTAAGGTACATGGTTAGGGTTAGTGTAAGGTACATGGTTAGGGCTAGTGTAAGGTACATGGTTAGGGCTAGTGTAAGGTACATGGTTAGGGTTAGTGTAAGGTACATGGTTAGGGCTAGTGTAAGGTACATGGTTAGGGCTAGTGTAAGGTACATGGTTAGGGCTAGTGTAAGGTACATGGTTAGGGCTAGTGTAAGGTACATGGTTAGGGCTAGTGTAAGTAACATGGTTAGGGCTAGTGTAAGGTACATGGTTAGGGTTAGTGTAAGGTACATGGTTAGGGTTAGGGCTAGTGTAAGGTACATGGTTAGGGCTAGTGTAAGGTACATGGTTAGGGCTAGTATAAGGTACATGGTTAGGGTTAGTGTAAGGTACATGGTTAGGGTTAGGGCTAGTGTAAGGTACATGGTTAGGGCTAGTGTAAGGTACATGGTTAGGGTTAGGGCTAGTGTAAGGTACATGGTTAGGGCTAGTATAAGGTACACGGTTAGGGTTAGGGCTAGTGTAAGGTACATGGTTAGGTTAGGGCTAGTGTAAGGTACATGGTTAGGTTAGGGCTAGTGTAAGGTACATGGTTAGGGTTAGTGTAAGTAACATGGTTAGGGCTAGTGTAAGGTACATGGTTAGGGCTAGTGTAAGTAACATGGTTAGGGCTAGTGTAAGGTACATGGTTAGGGTTAGTGTAAGGTACATGGTTAGGGTTAGGGCTAGTGTAAGGTACATGGTTAGGGCTAGTATAAGGTACATGGTTAGGGTTAGTGTAAGGTACATGGTTAGGGTTAGGGCTAGTGTAAGGTACATGGTTAGGGCTAGTGTAAGGTACATGGTTAGGGTTAGGGCTAGTGTAAGGTACATGGTTAGGGCTAGTATAAGGTACACGGTTAGGGTTAGGGCTAGTGTAAGGTACATGGTTAGGTTAGGGCTAGTGTAAGGTACATGGTTAGGTTAGGGCTAGTGTAAGGTACATGGTTAGGGCTAGTATAAGGTACATGGTTAGGGTTAGGGCTAGTGTAAGGTACATGGTTAGGGTTAGTGTAAGGTACATGGTTAGGGCTAGTGTAAGGTACATGGTTAGGGTTAGTGTAAGATACATGGTTAGGGCTAGTGTAAGGTACATGGTTAGGGTTAGTGTAAGGTACATGGTTAGGGCTAGTGTAAGATACATGGTTAGGGTTAGTGTAAGATACATGGTTAGGGCTAGTGTAAGGTACATGGTTAGGGCTAGTGTAAGGTACATGGTTAGGGTTAGTGTAAGGTACATGGTTATGGCTAGTGTAAGACACATGGTTCGGGTAAGGGCTAGTGTAAGGTACATGGTTAGGGTTAGTGTAAGGTACATGGTTAGGGCTAGTGTAAGGTACATGGTTAGGGCTAGTGTAAGGTACATGGTTAGGGTTAGTGTAAGATACATGGTTAGGGCTAGTGTAAGGTACATGGTTAGGGCTAGTGTAAGGTACATGGTTAGGGTTAGGTACATGGTTAGGCGTTATAAAAGATAATTAAAAAAGTAAAATAAAACTGTCAATATTGATGAAGACTTTGGCTTTTATTTTTGTCGGTTAAAGTTGGTAAAAATCCGTGGTCACTCACTCCCACTCAGAATGGACCTTGTTGTTCTTTATACTCTATATCATTGCTTCCACCTTGGCTTTCACTCCATAATGTCACTTCTGCTTTGGCGTCGGCCACCAAAGCATCAAATGTAGATATTGGTTGTTTGTTTTTCTGTACAAATGACACATGTGGTCATCATCAGTCTTGAGAGGTAGGGTGTTTGACATTCATTTATGTTGTGTTGGAATAATCCAAAATAGTAAAATCAGTGATCGTCCACAGTGCATGAGTTGAGTTGAAACATATTTTAGTTTGCATATTTTCTTATACTTTACAAATACAAGTGTTTTGCCACAACAGTATTTTAGCATGAAAAGAAAGCACCTCAGGCAAAAACAATTATCCCGTTATATTACCATAATTATGCCATTCGAAGTTTAGAACTTTAGTAGTTTCAGCAGTTGTGTGGGAGCATTAATGTGGATTGAGAAGGCGTCAGTACAGTCGTGCTCAGTAGCTACACAGAAACACACACAGACACACAAAAGAATCTCTCTGGGGTGAAGGAAGCAGACTCTGCTCAGGGTTTCTGAGCATTAAACCCAACTTCTTTAACCAGAAAGTGTTCCAAGCCTCTTTTTTTATTTTTAGAATTTGTGATTGTGGGCAGTGGATGTTTAGGGGGAGATAGCAGGTCAACAATAAATGCCACATAGAAGTGATGAACATCATTTGAAAGCTGTGAACCTGAAGATCAATTTGAGATTAAGCTCAGCACTGTGTGTCAAGTTGTTCTGGTCAAAAATATTGAATAAAAATGACTTAACTCTATGGAGTCTTGGGCTGTTTTGTCCATTTTTAAATCATTTTCGTGTCTTTGTAAGTCATATGTGTCGTTTTTGGTCATTTTTATGTCTGTGTTGTGTCTTTTTTAGTTATTTTTTGTCTTTTTGGTCATTTTGTGTCTTCTGTGGGGTTTTTTTGGTCAATTTGTTGTCTCATTTTGTGTCTTTTTTTGTCAATTTGTGTCTTTTTTTAGTCATTTTGTGTCTTTTTTTAGTCCTTTAGTCCAACATAAAATGCTATTGTGAAACTTTTTTTTTAACTTTCAAAACAGTATCATGCTCAATAAATAATTTTAAATGTTGCAAATGTGAACAAAGGTGTCCAATCTAACATATAAGAGGGTTCCATCCAGTTCTATCATTTTATACTAAATCTATTTGAGCTTGTCTCCAGTTTTACTTGGTATATCATCATCAAACTGAAACTGGCCTCATGGAGTTTACAGCCAGAACTTAAGAGGAAAATTTACAGTAGGGCTCCACGCTGCTTTGTTTTCTATCTGTAATGTGATCTGTGATCTGTAATTAAACCCTTTGGAATCATCACCCAGATGCACATTGGAAAAGAAAGTGAAATTTTCCAATTAAATGAGAATATTCTAGTGGATTTCAATGCATTTACTGTATTTTCTGAGATAACTTGGTTGCAGCTGTTTTTGAAAAGCTTTTCCCTGGACTGAGCTCCTATTGGAGTGGTCATTGGATCAACATTTCTGCTCAGTTTTGTCTCAGTTATCAGTGCCAGGTATTTGTTGCCATGGTGTTTATTGCACTGCAGGTCCCAGTGGTGACCTGTCAATCAAAGTGTGTGGGCGGTATTGTTACACCTTTCTCCTTGGATTCTCTGCTGTCTTTATTTAAACAAAACAGAAACCTGTCTGTTGGAATATTTGTGTAGAAAACACAACTCTGTGTGTTGAGAGGAGCAAATGTACAAGTTTCCTGAAGTGGATCTCCTGAAGTGGAGTCACGTAGTGTTGCGCAGAGGTTACCTAAACAGTTATCGTTGGATTATGATTTTAATTTTGCAGTGTCACGGTTGCTGAGTGTGCTCGTGTCAGGTTTTTTTTGCCCTGGAGGTAAACTCTTTTTGTGGTTCATATCAGCCTTTGAATTAAAAATGCCTCACAGAGCGCTGAAATGGAACAGAGGCATGTAAACCAAGAGGACAACAGAGCTTCAGGTTACACCACAAAAAGACAAATCAATAAAGCACAAGAGGCTGTGTGTGCCATTGTTTTATGCTTCGTTTAGTCTTCTTTCCAGGATATCTCTTTTATTGCTTATTTTGATTAAGATTTTTTTATATTTTTTTAGGGCCGGGACTCGATTAAAAAAAAAAATCTAATTAATTAGAGGCTTTGTAATTAATTAATCGAAATTAATCGCATTTTAATCGAATATCAATATCTGACCTGAGAACAGTGAGAAGTAATTTTTTTCACATGGACACTAAAAAACACAAACAGGCCAGCTGTGACCGACCTATTTATCATCATTGCAGTGGTGGAAAGTAACTAAGTACATTTACTCAAGTATTGTACTCTGAGGCATGTCTACATTACTTGATTATTTCCATTTTATGTAACTTTATACTTTTACTCCACTACATTTTCAGGCAAATATTGTACTTTTTACTCCATTATTGAGATTGAGATTTAACATAAAAACTAGGGCCAGGACTCGATGAAAAAAAAAATGAATCTAATTAATTAGAGGCTTTGTAATTAATTAATCGAAATTAATCGCATTTTAATCGCATATAAATATTTGACCTGAGAACAGTGAGAAGTCATTTTTTTCACATGGATTTTTAGTATACCATTGAATAATGACTGAATACATAAGCTTAAGCAACGAAAATATTGTTTATTTTTGTTCAAGTCCAACAGACCAGTAGCCTGGGTATACCCAGACTGCCTTGCGCGCTCGAATTTGATTTCGAACCTCCAGGCGGTCTGGAAACGAGGCGATTATCTTAGCCCTGTTTTAGGGATCCAATCACAGAGCGGGGAGGGACGGTGAGACGATGACGCGTACTACTCGGCACTTGGAAGCTTTCCTGATCCAACATGGCTGCTGCGGACGCGAAACTCTCTTTAGCTGTAGATGGTGTTTTAAATAGTTTAGAGCGAAAGTTGAAAGGCGAAAGGTCTCTCGGCAGCTCCGCTGTCCCCCGGCTCGTAACGAGATCACCGGTAGCGGGGCTATTAGCGCCGCACGGGCGGTTTCTGCGGCTCGTTGCGCCGAGCCGGTGAGACCGCCGGTCACCGCCGGTGATCTCGCTCCGAATCGGGGGACAGCGAAGCCCCCAGAGACCCGCAGCAGCTTGTTTATTGCCCATAAAATCAGTGGATGTGTGTGGCTGAATGACATGAGGGGGAATAAAGCGTGAAAATAAATAATCTTGCAGAAAGCGAGAACTGGAGAAGCAAAGCAGCAGCAACACTCTCTCACAGACAAACACACAACAAACATCCATTTCTGTTGCTCTACTACGTCATCTGGTATAACTGATCTGATTGGCTAAGAGCTACCTACAGACGCTTTGATAGACATTCTAAGCGTCCAATAAACGGCTCTGGAGGATCGTAAACCGCACCTCCTCTACGGAGAAATGCATTGTAGGTGTCCAGACCTAATCTCCAATGAGATTTGGTCTGGTGTTAGCCAGGCTAACAGACCAGTGCAATTTTTGCCATTAAGTGTAGCAATAGCATATTTAGAAATATAGAACATTTCATAAATCCAGGTAGCCTATAGGTAGGTAGACCTTCTGTAAACTAGAATACTTTGGTTTTTTAAGTAAAACACAATCCACGCTAGCTACCACACTAGCCGCTAGCTGCTATATGTTGAGCATTGAGGTGATACTTGAGGCTGGATGTGCTGCTATGGTGATATGTGAATTCCTTGTTGCATAGCAACACAACCATGCTCTTATCGACGCTTCCATCCGTTGGTTCTTAGTAACTAAATGTCCCATCATCCACGGGGCCAACCAAAGGTCTCATCAGCTTCTTCCTTCATGTTCACTGTGGTTTGTTGTTGTCTCAACTCATCAGCGCTAGTTGGTGCTCCAGTATAATCGGTCCTCCTGAAACTCATCCAGTGAGAAACGTTCCGCGGTGCAAAAATAAGTGTGATTAAAATGCGTCAATTTTTTTCACGCGTTCATTTTTGTGTAATTAATGAATCTTAATTAACACGTAAAAGTCCCAGCCCTCATATTTTTATGTTCTTTTTCGATGGTGTTTTCTTGTGTATGGAGTTAGATTTGTGCCAAAATGTTCAAACAACACTTTTTCAACTTAAAAAAAAAAAAATATATTAATCAAAATATTAAATACAAAATTTCAACAAAACTTGCAATCAAATTATTTGTGTAATTGCAAAAGAAATCTGTCTTTAAGTCTTTGGATAGCTGTTTTTTTTGTTTGTTTGCTGCTGGTTTTGCTTTTGCATTTCTGTCTTTGTGTTTTTGCTTGCCGTTGTAGCACAAATTTCATGTGAAGGGAGCGGTAAAAGCAAAACCAGCAGCAAACAAAGAAACAACAGTTATTAACAGACTTAACCCATTTAGGCCTAAAACGCCTGGAAAAAATGTGTGGGAAACCTATGGGTGATTTTAAAATAACCCCCTAAAACCTGAAGTTTTTTTTTAGTTATTTTATGTCTTTTTTTGGTAATTCTGTGTCTTATCTGGTAATTTTGTGTCTTTTTTTTGGTAATTCTGTGTCTTTTTTTTAAATAATTTTTGTGTCTTTTTAAATAATTTTTTGTCTTTTTGGGTAATACTTTGTCTTTTTTAATAATTTTTTGGGTAATTCTGTGTCTTTTTTAATAATTCTGTGTCTTTTTTGGTATTCTGTGTCTTTTTTTAATAATTTTTTGTCTTTTTGGGTAATTCTGTGTCTTTTTTAATAATTTTGTGTCTTTTTTGGGTAATTCTGTGTCTTTTTTAAATAATTTTGTGTCTTTTTTTGGTAATTCTGTGTCCTTTTTGGTCATTTTGTTTCTTTTTTTGGTGATGATTTCAAAGTTCTGGAAAAGTCCCATGTTGCATTGCGACACTCCCACATGTATTCTGAAGCATTTCATTGGCCAAGAGACCGAAAATAGGTGGAAAAAACTACAAATACTACAAAACGACGTATCCGCTTTTCTTTTGCAATTACACAAATAATTTGATTGCAATGTGTGGGGCATGTCCATTAATAATGTACAAACCATGGTAATGTAGCATTCACTAGATAACATTTAGTCAAATAGGTCAGCCAGAGTGGGTCAGAAGTAAAGTGGGACAGTGTGGACAGCAGCCTCTTGGGTAAACATGACTGAGATGAGTTGTGATCTCCATATCTCTGAGGCTGGCTGCAGGTTAGAAGATGTTTATCTTGTAATTGCTCTCATATCTATTTGCTCCACCTCAGCTACATTTATCTCTGTGATTAGCCTGCAACAGTAATGAGGCTGGTAGAGTAACCTAATAACTGTATAGGCTTTATATCAGGGTCTGTGAGATGTAATTCACTGTGCAGTGGTTTGTTTGCTTAAGGCAGGGGTCTCAAACTCAAATTACCTTTGGGCTGCTGGAGACAGTATGAAAATGACCAAAAATAGACACAAAATTACTAAAAAAAGACACAAAATGACAGAAAAAGAACTAAATTACTTAAAAAAGACACAAAATGACCAAAAAACGACACAAAATTACTAAAAAAAAAGACACAAAATTACAAAAAAAAAGACACAAAATGACAGAAAAAGAACTACATTACTTAAAAAAGACACAAAATGACCAAAAGAAGACACCAAATTACTAAAAAAAAAAAAAAGACACAAAATGACTGAAAAAACACTAAATTACTTTAAAAAATGGGAATAAGAAGTTTTGTTTTGAAACAAAATTTTGAACTGACCATGTTGGTTTTGAAAAAGCTGACTCTTCAGAATGAAATAGATCACCATTTTATGTCTTTTTTTTTGTCATTTTGTGTCTTTTTTTTTTTGTGATTTTGGTCTTTTTTTTGTCATTTTTTTGAATTTTTTTGCTATTTTTGTCTTTTTTTGTCATTTTGTGTCTTTTTTAGGTCATTTTGTGTCTTTATTTAGTCCTTTAGTCCAACATAAAATGTGATTTTGAATCTTTTTATCACTATCATGCTCAATAAAGAATTTTAAATGTTTCAAATGTGAACAAAGGTGTCAAATCTAACATATAAGAGGGTTCCATCCAGTTCTATCATTTTATACTAAATCTATTTGAGCTTGTCTCCAGTTTTACTTGGTATATCATCATCAAACTGAAACTGGCCTCATGGAGTTTACAGCCAGAACTTTAGAGGTAAATTTACAGTAGGGCTCCACGCTGCTTTGTTTTCTAGTCTGGATGGAGGCAACAAGTCTGGATTATTTGGAGCTTTTGGACACTCCACAGGGTTAAACCTGGTATAATATCTTCACTGTGGCATTAAAACTGAGCCTGCTGCAGCTTCAGAAAGACAGAAAGTCAGCTGAGGACGCCGATACACTCGAGGAGTTGAAGAGGTTAAAGTAAAAATCAAAGGCAACAAACCAATCACAAAAGCTGAAGCGAACCTCTCCTGCTGCTCTACTTAACCTTGCTCCCATCAGAGAGTGTGTGTGTGTGTGTGTGTGTGTGTGTGTGTGTGTGATGCGTCATTCACACATCCGATGTGTTTGTGACCCTGCAGCCAGAGGTCTGCAGGTCACACATGATGTGTCTCTTTTACATTTTTCTGCCTCCACCCTGAGCTGACCCTCTAACAGAGCAAAGTGCTTTTTTAGTACAAGGACCAAGTAAAAGATTGGAAACCTTTTAATATAAATTGTTTCCTGCCAGAGCTGTTTCTAACTCGAGTTCTGTGGAAAATATTCTGTTAACGGAGGTACTGGCCTCTATTCTTCTGCCACAGTCTGCAATTTGTGTTTGGCATGTTTTCTACTTCCACATTAAGCAATTTTGCATTTTTATTTAGAAAAACTCTGGCCTCCGTGGACCCAAAACTGCCTCAAGTTGTTATTAAAACACATTAAACTAATCAGAGCTCTTGTAAGGCTGAGAAATGCTAGAAATTGGTCAAATGCTTAAATAGTGTGTTACATTTGTTGTTCAGTGAGTTGGCAGTGCTCTTTTATGCAATGCTCAGTTTCAGAACATATCACTAGAAAGTTACTCCTCCATTTGGTCCTACAGCAGGGGTCTCAAACTCTAATTACCTGGGGGCCGCTGGAAGCAGTATAAAAATGACCAAAAAAAGACACAAAATGACAGAAAAAAAACTAAATTACTTAAAAAAGACACAAAATTACTAAAAACTAAAGACACAGAGTGACTAAAAAAGACACAAAATTACTAAAAAAGACACAAAATAACCAAAAAAGGCACAAAATTACTAAAAAACACACATAATTACTAAAAAAGACACAAAATTATTTTAAAAAGACACAAAATGACCAAAAAAGACACAAAATTACTAAAAAAGACACAAAATTATTTTAAAAAGACACAGAATTACCAAAAAAGACACAAAATTATTAAAAAAAGACACATTATTTTAAAAAAAGACACAAAATTATTAAAAAAGACACAAAATTATTTTAAAAAGACACATAATTACCAAAAACGACACAAAATTATTAAAAAAAGACACAAAATTACCAAAAAAAGTAATTAAAGGGACCTTCCACACACAACACAGTAAAGTACCATTCATATAAAACTCACATTAAACTTTCATATCAAGGTGGGGGCCACAAAATATCGTCACGAGGGCCACAATTGGCCCGCGGGCCGCGAGTTTGAGACCCATGTCCTACTTTAAGACGAATACATACTCCGGAAGAAGAGAGAAATGTGTTCTCTCTCTCCCATTTTGTGATTGGTCAGAAATTTGAATTTAAATGAGATGTGTGCTGCAGTGGGAGGGCCCTATTTAAAAAAGGCCTAAAACATTTCTTTTTAAAAAGGCCTTTAATTAAATGTATCGTTGTGCTTTGGCTTTTTAACCTGTTTTTAATCTTGTTGTTCTCTGTAGCACCTTGGGATTGCTTTTAACAATGAAAAGTGCTTCACAATTTAAAAAAGATTATTACTATGAATTATTATAACGACTTCCCAGGAGTTCTGCAGTTGAGTTTCTCATTAAGTATGAAATGTCCTGGCCAGAAAGAACTTTTTTCTTGTTCTTGCCACCTCAAGACCAAGAACAAATTTCTCTCTTCTTGTGGAGTATGTAGAGCATAAAAGCAAATTATTAACTTGTTTTACATAAGAAATAGTCCTAACCCATCTTCTAAAATGGGAGAGAGCTGTCCTCACTAAATGGGATAATAATAAAGTGGAACCATTTCCACATTGTGGTGTGGAAATACTGAAGATGACATTAAGTCAGTTGAAGAAAGAGTCTCTGCAGTCTTATTCTTTTCAGTAACACACATCGAACAAAGCCATCTCTGCTGCACTGTCATCCTCTTCAGCAATGAGACAAAGCATAATAACCTCATAAGTTACCTGGATGCAACTCCAGTTCTATGAGTATGTGCTCTGTGTCTCACAGTAGTCAGATGAAATGATGTAAATACTGTGGAGAAAGCATGAGAAAAATTACTAAATAAAAGACACAAAATGATAGAAAAAAACTAAATCACTTTAAAAAGACACAAAATGACCAAAAAAGACGCAAATCCTTAAAAAAGAGACACAAAATGACCAAAAAAAGACACAAAATGACCAAAAAAGACACAAAATGACCAAAAAAGACGCAAATCCTTAAAAAAGAGACACAAAATGACCAAAAAAAGACAAAAAATTACAAAAAAAAAGAGACACAAAATGACCAAAAAAAGACACAAAATGACCAAAAAAAGACACAAAATGACCAAAAAAGACAAAAAATTAGTAAAAAAAAGAGACACAAAATGACCAAAAAAAGACACAAAATGACCAAAAAAGACGCAAATCCTTAAAAAAGAGACACAAAATGACCAAAAAAAGACACAAAATGACCAAAAAAAGACACAAAATGACCAAAAAAGACACAAAATTACTAAAAAAAAGAGACACAAAATGACCAAAAAAGACACAAAATTACTAAAAAAGACACCATGGAGAAAGCATGATACGGCCTGATTGTGAAATATACATGTATCAGTGTTACAGTTACAGTAACGCCCAAGTCCTCAGAATTTGCAAACCTGCACCTTTTCTGGACTCTAGCTTAAGAATCTTTGGGCTGATGATACTATATAAAAAAAACAGAGGGTTGCAAAAGTTACAATTCATTGTTTGAACGTCAAAATCCCACAATCCATCAACTATTTTCCCATTTAAAGTAAAATAGACAGTTAAGCAGGGTATGCTACCTTGTGAATGACAAACTATAGTCACTTCTGGCTCCAAAAACCCCCAAAATGGCAACAGTCAAACAGACAAACTTGAGCCTTCAAACCAGTATTTCACAACCTTTGCACACATAAAACACAAATCACTATATGGTTGTAAAAAATACTGATATCACTCAGTCAAAGAACAGCTCATAAATTGATGAATTGGCTCTAATGTGCTAACAAATGTTAGCTGGACTGTACAGAGATAACAAAATCTTCATAGGTTCTTGTCCTCTGTGGCATTTCCCTTTAAGACCCAACACTGTAAAGCCCCGGGACAACCCCACTGGGCAGAAAACAAATCCCATCAGCACCTTCTCTCTACTTCATTCTGCCTGCTGAGTAACTCTCTCAGCCTTCCTGCTGAGTCAGCAGACAGAAACAAAAAGAAAGAAAGGAGACTGACATTCACATAAACCATTGCTCCACCATTTTACCGCATTGCTCACGAGCCTAAAAGACCAAGTCAAACTTTGTACAGCACTCTCACA
The DNA here is from genome assembly GCF_030273125.1 of Centropristis striata. Classification (NCBI taxonomy): domain Eukaryota; kingdom Metazoa; phylum Chordata; class Actinopteri; order Perciformes; family Serranidae; genus Centropristis; species Centropristis striata. The sequence continues at coordinate 32,148,709 of NC_081536.1, forward strand.
TCAGCTGTTTGACTGAGATGGTCAGTCAGCTGGCCAAGTGTCAAAAGACGGTGTTTTCACAAGCTAGCATAGAGCAAAAATATAGCTCTTCAGATTGAGAGAAGTTAAAAGACAAGTAAGAGGGGAAGATCAATATCAGTGCGTCATTCTGTTAGGTATGGCCTGGTCTTGCTCTATGTACTGATCAGTGGGTGAGAAGTGGCTCTATGACATGCATGACAAGTTTTGCCATTGATTTTTGTGGAATCGGGATCATATTTAAGGAAGAAAATGTTTTCTGGTTTTGCCTCTGATGCCCTCTAGCTGCTCTGAATCAACTCTCTCTCTGATTCACAGACTTCCTTGATGGACAGGAAGCTTATATTGCTGATGTAAAGCTGAACCACTAACTGCTGCTAACTGTGGCTAGTGTTGGCCAGGGGAGTGTTGGTGTTTACACCGCTACTACAGGAGCTTTGGACCGCAGGAAGGAGGAGGTTTTCAGACAGTGTTGCCAACTCCTCAGTAAGGAAAGTTGCTATTTGCTGCTCGTTAAGAAGAGTAAGAACGAGTCTACAAAAGTCTCCAATAACACCAGAAAAAGTTGCTAGATTGTTTGCCATTTGCTTTTTGAAAAATAGTCGCTAAGGGGGTCTGAATAGTCGCTAAATATAGCAACAAAGTCACTAAGTTGGCAACACTAGCCAGGACTTGGAGCTCGGAGCACCAGGGGAGTGTTGGTGTTTACACCGCTACTACAGGACCTTTGGACCGCAGGGAGGAGGAGGTTTTCATGCAGCGTTGCCAACTCCTCAGTAAGGAAAGTAGCTATTTGCTGTCCTAAAAGTCACTAGAAGTCGCTAAATGATGTCATCGCCTAATTTGCATAATTCACCATGTGCATGTAAGTGTATTGGACGCTGTAGGAGAGAGGTGTAACGTAGTGGGAAAGACAAAAAGTGACTAAAAACACCATAAATATGTTTAGAACTGCAAATCCACTGTCATCTGTCACAATTTCAACCCTCCTCCTTTATCCAAACTCAGGACCGGCAAAAGTGACCCAAAAGAGACAGACTGGAGCCGGCAGCACCAGCTGCTCGTTAAGAAGAGTAAGAACGAGTCTCCAAAAGTCTCCTATAACACCGGAAGAAGTTGCTAGATTTGTTGCTAGTCACTTTTTTGAGAAATAGTGGCTAGAGCAGTCTGAAAAGTTGCTAAATATATTGACAAAGTTGCGAAGTTGGCAACACTGCATGGAGCTCTGAGCACCAGGGGAGTGTTGGTGTTTACACCGCTCCTACAGGAGCTTTGGACCGCAGGAAGGAGGAGGTTTTTAGGCCCGGTGAGGAGACGAAGAGACTGAAGGGTATGCTATAGAGGATAATGAGAAGAGAAAAAGGAGAGTTAATGAGCCAGACAAGAGCAAATAGACTGGCTTTTAGAGATCTTTGTAAAATTAAAGGCTGTAGACAGATACTGAGTTGTCTTCTTGCTGTTGGACTAGTCAGTAATATTAGCCGGCTTGCTATGTCTTGTCTTGCTGTACTTGCTTAATGTTTAACTGTGTTGTTGACTTGTTAGGTTTTGATCATAAGTAATATAATCATAGCAAATGTTGTGTACAGCTGTTCAGTGAATTGCACTCTGAAACTGTACGGATCCAATGATCACTGTGGTTTCTTGCATTTTAAATGTTGCTGTTTGGCCTCGAATATGGAGCTGAATTAACCAAATCAGAAGCCTTGTAAAATTATCTATGCATTTCTCTTTCACAGGCATAATGTCTGATGATGAAAAACACAAACCCACTCAGTGTCAAGTCTCTGCAAGTTAATATTCATTCAGTCGGAAATAAGTAGCTGCCTGGAAAGACAGAAAAACACATTGAAAAATCCAAGCGCTATCATGTAATTTAAAGCATGACGTTTATAGTAATTGGTACAGTCCTTAAATGCCCCATCAAGACAGCAGAAGTGAAAGAGTAGGTGCAGTTATGTTTTTAAGCAGTGCAGCATTTCTCCGAGGGATGCTGAAGTTTCTAGTTTAGAGTGTGACAGGAGGATATTTTCAGAAATTGCTGAGATCCTCCATGCACAAGGTCTCGGCATAATTACTGAATATTTATTTATGCAAATTGTTAGTGGGTGGCACGCCTTGGCAATCAGTGGTGGTGAATTACCCCGAGTAATTCAGCATCCTCGCCTCCTCTTTCCTCTCTCCCCCTGGCTGCACAGCACTTTCTAGGCTGCAGTTTTCCTGAGCTACTGACACATGGCCAGCAGACAGCAGTCCTCTGAGTAATGTGAGTGTCAGCCGGGGTCACACAGAAAGAAACTGCAGACATGCAAATGAGTTCGGTTTAAGTCTGCTGCATTTTAAGCCAGGTCAACCATCACAAGCATCCCAACCTTGTACTTACTAGCACTTACAGATACATAGAAAGGTGAGAGGGAGTTTAAAGGCTCATACTGAACTAATGCTTTACAGATTGAAGGTTAAACGTCCACCATATTTAAAGGAAACATTTGTAGGTTAAAAAAGAAGTTCATACTAAAAAGAGTTTTTACTCGAATGCCTTTAAGGATACAAACCAGTGCACAGTGACTCACATCTACACAAAGGAAACACACAGACCCTTATATAAAATATATATATGTATATATATATATATATATATATATATATATATATATACATATATATATATATATATAGAAGAGAAAAAGGAGAGTGAATATATTGAAAAAGTTGCTAAGTTTGGAACACTGCTTGCAGCTCGGAGCACCAGGTGAGTGTTGGTGTTTACACCGCTCCTACAGGAGCTTTGGACCGCAGGGAGGAGGAGGTTTTCAGGCCGGGTGAAGAGACGAAGAGACTGAAGAGTATGTTATAGAGCATGGGTCTCAAACTATAATGCGAGTTTTATATGAATGGCCACTTTACCGTGTTGTGTGTGGAAGGTCCCTTTAATTACTTTTTTTTTGGTAATTCTGTGTCTTTTTTTAATAATTTGGTGTCTTTTTTAATAATTTTGTGCCTTTTTTGGTAATTCTGTGTCTTTTTTGGGTCATTTTGATACTGCCTCCAGCGGCCCCCAGGTAATTTGAGTTTGAGACCCCTGCCCTAAATGGTTATTTTTATTATTTGCTAATACTCAAGAGTCAAAAATATTATTTTTACTTTTATTTATTTAAACAGACCACAAAAAAAAAATCAAATTTTCTATATATTTTCCAGTATTTTGTAATATCGTCAAGAATATCGTTATGGCAACCTGAATACCCTGAAATATCGTGATAATCTTTCAGGGCCATATCGCCCAGCCCTTATTATCCATCCATCCATCTATTTTCCTCTGCTTATCCGGGGCCGGGTCGCGGGGGCAGCAGCATTCGTATAAAAAGGTATTTTAACGTTGGCCTGTATCAAAACAGTGTCAGTGCGAGGCCAGTACTATCTGGTAATATCAGTAAAGTTGAATATAAAGTAGATTATTTGACTTATGGGACATTATTTGTGCATTAATCTCACTCATCAGAGTTCCTTTTAACGTTCAGACATATTTCTGCTTGTAGGTCAGCTAATGTCTTTCAAAGTAATTATGCAGTGTCACATTTTTTTCCCACTGTCCCCAATTTTTCTAATCAGTTTGATTAAATGTGGCTGCAGCCGGCCATTAATCCCCACCTCGGCTACAACACACCGCCATCATGAGCTCTTTGACTTCCCTCTGACTTTCTGCTGATTTCCTGCTCATCTATAGTGTAATTATCACAGGAGAACGGCAGACCCCTGTGGTAAACGGATTCATATCAGCCATATCATAGTCATTAGATACACTAATGCACTCTATCATCTTCTGCTGTGATTATAATAGACTCATAATGTGCTTTTAATTCATGCCGGCTAACCTCCTCTCCCCTTTCTCTGCCTCCTCCTCCTCTTCTTCCTCTTCTTCTTCTTCTTCTTCTTCTTCTTCTTCTTCTCAGGTTTTGCGGTGAACCTCCAGGTGATCCTTGGGAACCCGCGGGCTCAGTTCAAGCGCCGCGGCTCCCAGCCCGGCATGCAGGAGTCCGACTTCCTCAAGCAGATCACAAAAGTCACCGAGCTGGAGCCCAAGGCCAACAACTGCACCCGGGTCAGTAACCAGGCGCCGCTGTTACCGCGGCAACAGACGTCCCATGGGGGCAAAAGTTCGGTAACACTTTATATCAGGGATACACATACTCAACATTAATTGGTTGCTCATTAGCATGCAAATAAGTAACATATTGGCTCTTAATTAGTCATTATTAAGTAGTTAGGTTATTAAAACTCTCAGTTAATGTCTTACTGGTTGTATAATAAGGCCATGCAGAATAAGGCATTAATAACTACTTAATAATGACTCATTAAGAGCCAATATGTTACTTTTTTGCATGCTAATAAGCATTCATGTTGAATATGAGTTCCCTAATCTAAAGTGTTACCAACACTTTAATACTGTTCAGTGGAAATTAATGGTAAATGTAAGTTCTCTCTGGTGATCAGTGATGCAGTGTATGTCTAGGGCTTTTATTTTGAAAGATAAGGACTGAATCTGAGAATGGTTTAGACTACAGTGAACATTATTTCTGTCTGAGTCACATCAGATCAACAGTGGTGGTTCTTTAACCATAAAAACAGCTCCACACATTTTTTTTTTTTTTTTTTTACGAGTATGGAAATTAAATAAAATACCCATTCCTAAAACAAACACAGAAGGTAGCTTTGCGTTACACACCCTGATTTTTTTATGCAACTCCTTTACTTGCACTTATGTCTTTAGGGTCAAAGGCTCATGTCTACAGTTAAGATTTAATTCATATTCCTCGAACCTGGTCTCACAGAAATCCGTGAAATAGCCACGGATTTCGCTTAACTCAAAATCCGTGGAATAGCCACGGAATCGCTCAAATTTCCGTGAAACTGACACGGATTTCGCTACAATGCAAGTTAATGACAGTCATATCCCGTGGCTATCCCATGGATATTTTTTCCTATTGTTTTTTCCAAGTCACGTGACTTTCAAGGTCCCGACAGTCAGAACAAAAAACATGGCGGACAGTTCTCTCATTTTTAGTGAAAAAATTAATATTTTGACTTAGTTTCTGCATAAAAATGGATTTTGATCACATTTCTAGCGAGAAATATATGTTTTATTTTCTAAATATTCACTCAGTGAATGTACATAATCACTTTGTATGTTGGAATAGCCACGGGATATGACTGTCATTAACTTGCATTGTAGCGAAATCCGTGTCAGTTTCACGGAGATTTGAGCGATTCCGTGGCTATTCCACGGATTTCTGTGAGACCATGTTGTATTCCTCATAAAATTAAAGAGATTTTTCTACAATTCACACACTCTCTCAGTCGCTGCTGTTTGATTATGCAGGACACGGCTGATCATTTATATAATGAGAATGTTATCAGGCTGCATTGACCTGCATATTGCAGGTGGAAGACACAGACTGAGGTTTAATAAAAGCCCAATATATCTGTGTGTGTGTGTGCGTGGTGCAGATATTAAACTGCAGCCATAATAATGGCTGCCATCCCAGCAGTAACTAACCATGGGGCATCTCTATCTCCCCTCTATTGACAGCATGAGGCGAGCTGTAAGCTGGTGGCCTGGGCTAAACTTAGACACACAGCAGAGCTCCGGATTGGATAGAATCGGCGTTATGGCGCTATCAATCCTGGTTGTGTGTTCAGACAGCTCAGATCGATGCAGCTCATCTCAAATCACCACAGAGCCTGTTGGCACTTGGTTTTATGAAGCCACTCATCCTCTTGACAACCATCACAGAGTTAAAGCCTTAAAGGACTTTGTGAGAAATGGATTCTATTACATCTTTACCTTTCAGAGGAAAAACACGTGAACTAAACATCACGTTCCTGTTTGTTTCAAACCAACACCGAGTCATTCATTTACTGGATCAGAATGGTATACATTTTTAAAATGCTTAAACTGCGTTAATTATAGCCTCTTGATGAAAAAAACACCATATTCTGGGATGTCCAAAAATGACCCCCTCAAAAAAAAAAGTCACACGATAGCAATAGCGTGTTGATTTTTGTCAAAAAATGTCAAATTTTAAAATGCCTAAAAATTGCTTAAAATGGTTCAATTAGTGTCTTTTGATACATGTGGTAGTATAGTTTGTCCAGAAAATAGAAAAAAAAAAACATCATATTATGGGAATGTAAAATTTTTAAATGCCTAAAAATGCTTAAAATGGGTCAATTATAGTCTGTTGATACATATTAGAGCATAATATGTCCAGAAATGACAGAAAACACCATATTATGGGATGTTTTTTAAAAAAAAGTCATACTATAGCATGTGGATTTTTGTCAAAAATAGTCAAATTTTAAAAAGCCTAAAAATGCTTAAAATGGGTCAATTATAGTCTGTTGATACATGTATAAGTATAGTTTGTCCACAAAATTGCAAAAAAAACCCCACCATATTAAGGGATGTCCAAAAATGACCCCCTCAAAAAAAAAGTCATATTATATGTCCAAAAATGATGCATGTCGATATTTGTCAAAAATTGTCAAATTTAAAAATGCCTCAGAATGCTTAAAATGGGTTAATTATAGTCTAAACCTTTAGCAAATGTAATCATTATAAATAATCAGAGATGAAAACGTAATTTCTGAGAAAAAAAGTCTGAGATTAAAGTTACAAATTTATCTAAATTGCTCTAATACGTCATCATACAGGAGATATCAGACTGACAGGAGAAAAACTGTTGCTACTGTAGCTAGCATTATCATGACCCACTTAAAAAAAGTCAAATTTTAAAATGCCTAAAAATGCTTTTGTCTATTATAGTCTGTGGATACATGTAATAGTATACTTTGTCCAAAAATAGCTATAAAACCAAAAACAAAAACAAAAACACCATATTATAGGATATCCAAAAATGCCTCCCCCTTAAAAAACAGTCATACTATATATAGTAAGTCGATTTTTGTCAAAATTTTTCAAATTTTCAAATGCCTAAAAATGCTTAAAATGGATTAATTACAGTCTGTTTATACAGATTAGAGCATTAAACTATCAAATGGCTTTAAGAACGGGATGATTGTGTTTTTTAATACAATGAAAAATCAAAATCTCTTTTGTACACTTGTATTTAAAAATGCTTAAAATGGGTTAATTACAGTCTGTTGATACAGATTAGAGCATTATATGGCGAGAAATTACTGAAAGAAAACATGTGAAAGGATGTCCAAAAAATTTTTTAAAAAGGGAAAAAAGTCATGTGTTTTTTTTGTCAAAAATGGTCAAATTTTAAAATGCCTAAAAGTGCTTAAAATGGGTCAATTATATTCTGTTGTAACATAATAAAGCATAATATGGCCAGAAAGGACAAAAAAACACCATATTATGGGATGTAAAAAAACCCAGAAAAGTCATATTGTAGCATGTCGATTTTTGTCAAAAATTGTCAAATTTTAAAAAGCCTAAAAATGCTTAAAATTGGTCAGTTGTAGTCTTTTCAATGCTGGTTTATGTAGCATTGTGCTCAGTTTGAAAATGACTGCAGTGAGTGGATCAGAGATTTGCAAGTAATGCGTTTTATTGTGCTGCATTAGAAGGATTACACAGTTTTAAGATGAAAATCAAGAGGCTAATTTTAACCACAATATGGAGAGTTTAAGTTGTGGGATGTAACAGACATGGCAGCATCAAGGAGGAACCAGCAGGCTCTGGTTTTCAGTGTTGTTGATGAATATTTAGTTCAGTAGATTAAGTAAACTGAATTATTTAATCCTGCTACACTGCAAATATCAGTGTGGAGAAAAGTGCAGCGTGCAGCATCTTCACCTGGAACCCTCACTGTGTAATCTCCATTTACTGCTCCACTGTATGTCACATTGTTGCACTGTAAGTCCCTGGTGGGTTGTGGGTAAATGTTTCCTGTGGGGGATTGGATAAAGACCCCCGGAGCTGCCGGATCATCATTTACAGCCTGCTGCTGCTGCTGCTGCTGCAGACAGCTCTGTGTTGAAGCTATCATCATCATTATCAGCCCCATTACACTAATGGAGGAGCCCTACCGCTGATATTAATACAGGCCATTAGCGGGCTGTGACATCATCAGTCAGCAGAGACAGGACGGCGTCATATCAGCATCCATCACGTCACCGTTACAAAAGCAGCGGGACGTGACATCATCACTCATAAAGCTCCTGTCTGCAGTCACGAGACGAGATGAGACTCCAGTTTATCCAGTGAGGAGCCCAGTTAGCTCCAGTTAGCTCCAGTTAGCTCCAGTATGACATCACTGGTCATACCGAATTTCCCTTCGGGGATGAATAAAGTGATCTATCTATCTATCTATCTATCTATCTATCTATCTATCTATCTATCTATCTATCTATCTATCTATCTATCTATCTATCTATCTATCTATCTATCTATCTATCTATCTATCTATCTATCTGTCTATCTGTCTTTCTGTCTTTCTATCTTTCTATCTGTCTATCCGTCTATCTGTCTATCTGTCTATCTATCTACCTATCTATCTGTCTATCTGTCTTTCTATCTTTCTATCTATCTATCTATCTATCTATCTATCTATCTATCTATCTATCTATCTGTCTATCTGTCTTTCTGTCTTTCTATCTTTCTATCTGTCTATCTGTCTATCTGTCTATCTGTCTATCTATCTACCTATCTATCTGTCTATCTGTCTTTCTATCTTTCTATCTATCTATCTATCTATCTATCTGTCTATCTGTCTGTCTGTCTTTCTATCTTTCTATCTATCTATCTATCTGTCTGTCTGTCTGTCTGTCTGTCTGTCTGTCTGTCTGTCTTTCTATCTATCTATCTATCTATCTATCTGTCTTTCTATCTTTCTATCTATCTATCTATCTGTCTATCTGTCTATCTGTCTATCTTTCTATCTTTCTATCTATCTGTCTGTCTGTCTGTCTGTCTGTCTGTCTGTCTGTCTGTCTTTCTATCTATCTATCTATCTATCTATCTATCTATCTATCTATCTATCTATCTATCTATCTATCTATCTATCTATCTATCTATCTATCTATCTATCTATCTATCTATCTATCTATCTATCTATCTATCTATCTAGTGACATCATCAGGTGTGACATCATCAGTCAGAACCAGCTGTTGTTGTTGTCAACACACTGAGTTTTCAAAATCTACAAACAGACTACAATTGACCCATTTTAAGCATTTAAGCAAAAAAAAAATTTTTTTTCTCATTTTTGGACATCCATTATGCTCTAATATGTATCAACAGACCATAATTGACCAATTTTAAGCATTTTTATGCATTTTAAAATTTGACCATTTTTGACAAAAATCGACATGCTATAGTATGACTTTTTTTTGAGGGGGTCATTTTTTATGTCTTTCTGTCATTTCTGGCAATATAATACTCTAATATGTGTCAACACACTTTAATTGACCCATTTTAAGCATTTTTTGAACATGAAATATGAGGACTCTATCCTCACATAAACAATGGAAGTCAATGGAAAAAGAGCATATTTATGGAGCAATCAATCTTTGTAAATACATAAATCTTTATGTTTTTGACTTGAAAACTGAATTTTGTCACTAGTTTGAAATGAATCCCGAGTGTTTCCTCAGGTCATATGTGAACCTGTGAAACCATCTGTGGTTTCCCACTTGGCAGGAAGCTCAACAGGATCAGGATTTGGTGTAGAATAAACATGTCCGAGCCTAGTTTTCAGCACATATGCTGGGTAGATTAGACACACATGAATAAAAATATATTTTTAGGAGGGTTTAAATCATGGTCCAGGCAGATCTGCTGATTTGTTTCCAGTTCTTTCTCTCCGTCTCCTTTTCCTCGTCTTCCTTATCTTCATATTTTTGATCCAGGTTTATTAATAACTTTAGTCTCGGCAGTTCTGCTGATTGACCCTCCTGTAGTTCTCATTTACCTTCATTTTTTTTATCTTCCTCCTGCTTTTTTTTGCATTTCTGATGTATTAATTTATTATTATATTATTATTTTAATATTTTTTGACCTTTTTCCATGAAATGAGTGTGACAGTGTGATTTATTTTGACAGATAAAGTGTTTATCTTCTCAAAATTGTATTAAACAATCTCTTCCAAACATATCCCGATGAAAGTGAAACCATAATTAATAGAGGATTGTGTCTGAAAACAAAATTATTCCAATCATATATTATACCAGATATCAAATATCAGACAAGGCAATCAGTGATGCATACACTGTAAAAAATAAAATAAAATAAAAAAACAGTAAAAAAAAAACGACACTGTTGATTTCACAGTTTAAGATTGCCATTTTATTCCATTTTTTACTGTATAAATAAAAGGTTTTTCCATCAAAAGAAACACTCTTTTGCCATATAATTGACAAGAAAATACTTTATAAATTAAAATGAATAAATTAAAAAATCTACCATTAAATATTACAGTATATTTCTGTTAGAGATATGGTGTTTAGTACATTTAACAGTGAGAAAAAGTATTTTTTACAAAAGATAAATGCAAAAAATACAGTGGTGCTTATGTATATATTACATTAAATACATATTACAGTGTATTTTACGGTAATGTATTTTTTTTTCTAAAAACAACTGTAAAAAACACTGTTTTGGCTGATATATACATTTATTATATGGTGTTTCATTGTTACTGAAACTGAATTAACCCATTTATCATTTTATGGTCTTTTACTGTCATGGTTTAGTAGTTTTTCACCCTAAAATCTCCAGACATTTTTTACAGTGTATGATACAGAAATGTAAAGGAATAGTTTTTACAATTTTTGATAATGTGCCTATTTGCATTAAGTTACGATAAGATCTTAACAAGAAGGATTTCACTCTCATGTCTTGCATGTCTTTGGAGCCAGGTGACATCATCCTACTTATTATAAACTGGAAAATATATATTTTATGTTTAAACTGCCATATAGTTGTAGAGGAACTCTTAAAAAACTCAGATAAAACCCTATTATTATTATATAAATCCCCATTCTAAATGTTTGAGTTGAATAGTCACATAACTCAATAAAACAAACAATGTGGAGCTAAAACAAACTGACTTCACCTTGTTCTGAACGTGGCGTAGAGTATTTATGGGGAATCAATCAAGCTTTCGTTAAATCCACAGAAAAACAAATGGAAAAAGGATTTTCCTGAAGGGCTGAAGAGTCTATTTTAAGAGTGATTTAAACCTTTTATGTGCCTTCTGCTACAAGATTTACTGAACAGACAGAATAACTCAGAGAAATCCCTGTTAACTTCTCCTCTATAACCAAGGAGACGTTTCATTAAAGAGCAACTTATCACCTCCTTTAACCCCGTGGAGCCTCCAAAAGACCTGTTGCCTCCATCCAGACTAGAAAACAAAGCAGCGTGGAGCCCTACTGTAAATTGACCTCTAAAGTTCTGGCTGTAAACTCCATGAGGCCAGTTTCAGTTTGATGATGATATACCAAGTAAAACTGGAGACAAGCTCAAATAGATTTAGTATCAAATGATAGAACTGGATGGAACCCTCTCATATGTTTGACACCTTTGTTCACATTTGACACATTTAAAATTCTTTATTGAGCATGATAGTGTTTTGAAAGTTAAAAAAGATTCAAAATCACATTTTAGGACTAAAAAAATACACAAAATGACAAAAAAAGACACAAAATGACTTAAAAAAGACATAAAATGACCAAAAAAAGACACAAAATGACCCAAAAAAACACACAAAATGACCAAAAAAGACACAAAATGACCAAAAAGAGACACAAAACGACAGAAAATTACTAAAAAAAGACACAAAATGACCAAAAAAGACGCAAAAAGACACAAAATTACCAAAAAAGACACAAAATGACCCCAAAAAAGACACAAAATGACCAAAAAAAAACAAAGAAGACACAAAATAACTAAAAAAAGACACAAAATGATTTAAAAAAGACACAAAGTGACCAAAAAAAGACACAAAAAGACAAAATGATTTTAAAAAGACACAAAATGACCCAAAAAAGACACAAAATGACCAAAAAACCCACAGAAGACACAAAATAACAAAAAAAAGACACAAAATGACTAAAAAAGACACAAAATAACAAAAAAAAAGACACAAAATGACAAAAAAAAAGATACAAAGTGACCAAAAAAGGCAAAATAACTGAAAAAAGACACAAAATGACCAAAAAAAAGACACAAAATGGCTAAAAAAAGATACAAAATGACCACACAAAAAACACAGTATCTCGGTCTTATCTTGCTAAGAAACAAATAATCATCAGGTCACTCTGCTCGGGCCAGTTCATCGCTGCTGGGAGCTTTAATTCATCTTGTTTTAAGAGTTAATTTCTTATTTTAAGCGTTCAACATGCTTATTTCTAGATTTAATAATCTTAATTCAAGAAATCTTGTCAAATTGTGAAATTATCTGTCCATGCAGCAAGATCATTTCCCTCAGATTTACTGTTTTTATCTTGTTTTTAGGCTACAGTGTAGCTTCAGTTCTATTCTCAACCACCTTTGTTCGGTCTCTAGTTGTGGTTGAGATGATTGTTTATCGAGGCGCCCTGACTCCAGCCTCCGTCCACTCTGAGGAAGGTTCCTCACATGTGATCAGAGAATCCGACCTGGACGATGGAGGGCACAGACGCTGATGTGTCTGCAGGCGACTGACAGCAGCTGTAATGTAGTTAGAGCAGGAGAGTAATGGCAACAGACAGCAGGGACAGGACCAGAGAGGAGCAGATGGAGACAGATGATAGCTCAGGAGGAGGAGGAGGAGAAGGAGGAGGAGAGGAGGGAAGAGAGGAGAGGTAGATGGAGAGACTGGAGGTGGAGTTAAAAAAGACAGACATAATGAGACAATGGGACGTCTGCTGCCAGGGACAGAAGCTTTAACCCGTTGTTTATTTCATTTGTATAGATCAGGGGTCTCAAAGTCAAACTACCTGCTGGAGGCACTATCAAATGAGCAAAAAAAGACCCAAAATTACAAAAAAAAAGACACAAATTTACTTAAAAAATACACAAAATGACGAAAAAGACACAAAATCACGCAAAAAAGACACAAAATAAACAAAAAAGGACACAAAATGACCCAAAAAAGACACAAAATGACCAAAAAAGACACAAAATGACCCAAAAAAAGACACAAAATTACTTAAAAAAGACACAAAATGACAAAAAAGACACAAAATCACCCAAAAAAGACACAAAATAAACAAAAAAGGACACAAAATGACCCAAAAAAGACACAAAATGACCAAAAAAGACACAAAATGACCAAAAAAGACACAAAATTACCCAAAAAAAGACACAAAATTACTAAACAAAATAATTAAAGGGACCTTCCACACACAACACGGTAAAGTGCCATTCATATAAAACTCACATTAAACTTTCATATCAAGGTGGGGGCCACAGAATATCGTCACGAGGGCTTGAGACCCATGATTTAGACCAATCTGGAGTCAACGTCAGTTTCATGGGCAGACTGGTGGCATAAAAACTCAGAGGAAAAGTTTTGTCAAAAAAGGTCAAATTTTAAAATCCCCCCTGCTTAAAATGGGTCAGTTATAGTCTGTTGATCCATATTAGAGCATAATATGGCCAGAAATGACAGAAAAACACCATATTATGGGATGTTAAAAGACTGAAAAAAGTTGTAGTATAACATGTTGATTTATGTCAAAAATGGTCAAGTTTTAAAATGCCTAATGCTTCAAATGGCCCAATTACAGTCTGTTGATACATATCAGAGCATAATATGACCAGAAATGACAGAAAGAAAACACAACATAGAGGACTTCCAAAATAAAAAATAAAATAAAAAAAGTCATAGTATGTCAATTTTTTTTGTCAAAAATGGTCAAATTCTACCAGGTGTCCCACCAGGGACGTTCTAGGTCACCCTTTAAAATGCCTAAAATGCTTAAAATGGGTCAATTATAGTCTGTTGATACATGTAGTAGTATAGTTTGTCCAAAAATAGCAGCAACAAAAAAAACCCACCATATTTTGGGATGTCCAAGCATGTTGATTTTTCTTGTTTTTGGTGGCGATGTCTGATTTTGGGTCCTTTTCCTTAAACCATGAAAATAATCAGGAAAGACGTCCGGATGACCAGTTAGGCTCCGCCCACAGAATCTGTCATCATTGTTGGTAAACCGTTAATTGGTCTATTGGCTCTCAGGTTTCTCTAAACTTAATTTTTTTATTCATTAATATTCCTAAATGCATCTCTGACCGCCACCAGATCTGGTCTGGGTGACCTGATCCTGAAAGCATTTTGACTCCATTTACAAATGGAATCAATGCATTTTTCCAGTCTCAAGTCCTTGAAGTGCTCAAAAGAATAGAAGTGTATGGTGTCAAATAGTCGTATCACATCATAGGTATATTGTTTATTGAGAGTAAAATGTTTAAAACTCAAAATGATGGCCAGAGCTACAAAAAACAAGACCCAAGTTACAATAAACTGGAATTTAAGTGCAACCATCTAAGACAGGGGTCTCAAACTCAAATTACCAGGGGGCCGCTGGAGGCAGTATCAAAATGACCAAAAAAAACGAAAATTACCAAAAAAAGACACAAAATTACCAAAAAGACACAAAAAGACCAAAAAAAAGACACAAAATTATTTTAAAAAGACATAAAGGAGAGGTAGATGGAGAGACTGGAGGTGGAGTTTAAAAAGACAGACATAACGAGACAATAGGACGTCTTCTGCCAGGGACTGAAACTTTAACCCGTTGTTTATTTCATTTGTATAGATCAGGGGTCTCATAGTCAAATTACCTGCTGGAGGCACTATCAAATGAGCAAAAAAAGACCCAAAATGACCCAAAAAAGACCCAAAATGACCCAAAAAAGACACTAAATTTCTTAAAAAAAGACACAAAATAAACAAAAAAGGACACAAAATGACTGAAAAAAGAATAAATTATTTTAAAAATGACCAAAAAAAAAGACACAAACTTAATAAAAAAAGACAAAAAATGACCCAAAAAAGACACAAAATTAAAAAAAAAAAAACCCACTAAATTACTTAAAAAAGACCCAAAATGACAAAAAAAGAAATTAAAGTTTATTGTCATGGTTTATTATCAAGTGACAGAATATCTTACATGAGTAAGCTAACCCGTATTCACTGTCAGGAAGGAAAAGGACCCAAAATCACCAAAAACAAGAAAAATCAACATGCTTTAGGCAGTATCAAAATGACCAAAAAAAGACACAAAATTACCAAAAAAAGACACAAAATTACCAAAAAAGACACAAAATGACCACAAGAAAAAGACACAAAATTATTTAAAAAAGACATAAAATTATTTAAAAAGGACACCAAATGACCAAAAAAACTAATTAAAGGGACCTTCCACACACAACACGGTAAAGTGCCATTCATATAAAACTCACATTAAACTTTCATATCAAGGTGGGGGCCACAAAATATCGTCACGAGGGCCGTGATTGGAGTTTGAGACCCCTGCTCTAAGACGTAGTATCTTATTTGAAGCTGAAACTAGAACTCTACTCCATCATCCTCAGTGCTCCTGCACAGATTCTCCTCCTGACGGGGAGAAACAGGCCTGTTCTCTCTGTGGCCATTAAGGCAGAAACACTGAAACCTGGTGAAGCTTTTTGTCTGCAGGACGCCTCAGGGAGGAGAAAAAAAGAAAGATAGAAACAGGAGCACAGCCAGGAGAGGAAAAAGTGGACGTGATGAATGAGGAGAACTGAGAGCAAACTGGGAGAAAGAGATTCGTGCAGAAGTAGAAAAAAACAGAGAAAGAGAGAGAGAGAGAGAGAGAGGTGTGAGTCTCCGGCTGCATGATTAGTGAGCGTGCACAAAACACACACATGCACAGACTCACACAGCAGCGTTTCCCTCACAGCTCTGGAGTGATGCTTAAGTGGCTGCTACATTAGCCTCGTTAGATATGCAAAGCGGGCCAATTAGCAGCACAGTGTGCAGGAAGTGACACGTTCCACCTGAAGAAGCCCAGAAACAGCAGCAGCCAGCGATAAATCATGCCTCTGTGAGTCTGTGTGAGTGTGTGTGTGTGTGTGTGTGTGTGTGTGTGTGTGTGTGAGAGAGAGAGAGTGTGTGTTTGTGTGTTGCTTTGGACACAGAAATGTCACACATGTGAATTATAGGCTCATTAGGCATTGGCTAAAAAAAACCACTCCAAATAACCTCACTTGAATCTCTTCCTCTCTGCAAAAACTAAATTACTTAAAAAAGACACAAAATTACCAAAAAAGACACAAAATTACCAAAAAAAGACGCAAAACGACAGAAAAAACTAAAGTACTTACAAAAGCCACAAAATGACAGAAAAAAAACTAAATTACTTTTACAAAGACACAAAATTACCAAAAAAAGACACAAAATGACAGAAACAAAGTAAAGTACATTAAAAAAGACACAAAATGACAAAAAGACACAAAATGACAAAAAGACACAAAATTACCAAAAAAAGACACAAAATGACAGAAAAAACTAAATTACTTTTACAAAGACACAAAATTACCAAAAAAGACACAAAATTACCAAAAAAAGACACAAAATGACAGAAACAAATTAAAGTACTTAAAAAAAGACACAAAATGACAAAAAGACACAAAATGACAGAAAAAACTAAATTACTTTTAAAAAGACCAAAATTACCAAAAAAGACACAAAATGACCAAAGCAAGACAGTAACAGCGGCAGCCAGGAATAAATCATGCCTCCGTGTGAGTGTGTGTGTGTGTGTGTGTGTGTGTGTGTGTGTTGCTTTGGACACAGAAATGTCACACATGTGAATTATAGGCTCATTAGGCATTGGCTAAAAAAAACAAACACTCCAACAAATAACCTGACTTGAGTCTCTTCCTCTCTGCACAAAAATATCCGTCTCTGCATTCATCACAGTGTTTTCTCACCGTTCTATTGCTGTGAAAACTGGCCTGCAAACACAAGACAAACAGCTGCAGAGACGTGTGTGCACGCTGCTCCTGATGTGATGCATTTCAAGGTGTCAGACGTGTTTTTCACTGTGTTTTTACTGTGTTTGGAGATTCAACATTCAGCAGCAGGAGGATACAATGTGCTCTCCTGTTTCAAAGAGTACAGCAGCAGTGTCTTTCATTTGACAGATATTTCATCAGAGCATCATCAAGGAATGAAGCCTTCACTTCAAAAAGGGCCTTCCATTGGTGGAAATACCCTGCAGCTTTAAAACACCATATTGGCCTCATAGTAGCCAGTCAGTGTGATGTGTCTCCTGGGATGTGATGGAGGTTTGTCCCATATTTAGCTCCAGAGGTGTCACTCTCATTCAGCAGGTGGTGGATCTTGGTGTCAATATGTCTGACACCCAAGTGGAAAAAACACCATATTATGCGATGTCCAACAACTGAAATAAGTCATAGTATAGCATTTCAATTTTTGTCAAAAAAGGTTTTAAAAATTCTTTATTTAGTCAAGAGAGAAAGGGGGAGACATGCATGAAAGGGCTCCGAGCCAGATTCAAACCCAGGCTGCCTGTCTGCAAGCACTAAACCTCTGTGGTACAAACTCTACCCGGTGTCCCACCAGGCACGTTCTAGGTCACCCTTTAAAATGCCTAAAAATGCTTAAAATGGGTCAATTATAGTCTGTTTATACATATTAGAGCATAATATGGCCAGAAATGACAGAAAAACACCATATTATGGGATGTCCAAAAAACTGAAAAAAGAGTCATAGTATAGCATGACGATTTATGTCAAAAATGGTACAATTTTAAAATGCATAAATATGCTTAAAGTGGGTCAATTTTCGTTTGTTGATACATATTAGAGCATAATATGGCCAGAAATGACAGAAAAACACCATATTATGTGATGTCCAAAAATGACCCCCTCAAAAAAAAGTCATACTATAGCATGTCGATTTTTGTCAAAAAACTTTACAATTTTAAAATGCATAAAAATGCCTTAAAGGTCAAATATGGTCTGTTGGTACATATTAGACCATAATATGGCCAGAAAATACAGGAAATACACCATATTATTGGATGTCCAAAAACTGAAAAAAAGTCATACTGTAGCATGTCGATTTTTGTCAAAAATTGTACAATTTTAAAATGCATTAAAATGCCTAAAATGGGTCAATTTTTGTTTGTTGATACATATTAGAGCATAATATGGCCAAAAATGTCAGAAAAACACCATATTATGCGATGTCCAAAAATGACCCCCTCAAAAAAAAGTCATACTATACTATGTCGATTTTTGTCAAAAATGGTCAAATTTTAAAATGCCTAAAATGCTTAAAATGGGTCAGTTATAGTCTGTTGATATGTATTAGAGAATACTATCCGAACAGACTCATTATCAGCTCTGATCACATGTATTTACCATCATAGGAGAAACAGAAAAAACTATTAGACCACCCTCGTTTTCTTCAGTTTCTTGTTTATTTTATTGTCTGGTAACCAAAACTAAAATCATTATCAAGAAAACCATGTTAAATGTCTAGATATCAGCTCTTAAATTAAACTCTTATGAAGTATTTTTGTTGTTTTCATTATATTTGTCCAATTAAATGTACCTTTAGTTGTACCAGGACTTTTCCCCATGACTGTATTTCTCCTCTTTTTGAGATTGGAGTGATTGCTTCACGCTGGTTATTTCCAGGTCGGGTCAGATTGATCTTTAGTGTATTCGGCTCACATCTGACTGTCCTTGGATCTCTTTTATTTTGAAACTGAATGCATGAATGCTGGGTTTCGGAAGGTATTAAATGGATTTGTGATCTGATAAAGACCAAGACTTTTTTGGAGACCTTTACTAGAAACATGACATTCTGCAAAGAAATACAAGCAGCAAACAAACAAAGCACTATTCAGAGAGTGGGAGCACCTAAAAGATTTTTGGTTGTAATCCTTCAATGAACGGGTAAACTGTGTTTATGGTGAACTGCTGGAGATCAGAGGTGGAGCAGGAAGTCAGTCTGTAAACAGCCAATAGTTTAGGGAGTCATTTTTTCTTGTGTGTGTTGTTCTTAGATCTCAGCAGGTAAAGGTAGAACTATGTTAACATTCACTATTTTTGACTTAAATTTATTATGTGTGTTGTTCAGATCTAACAAATAAGATAAATGTATTTTCTTCTTTATAAAAGATGAATAATGCCGAAGTGGAAAATTGTGAATGTGAGAGGTAGAATTGTATTAAGGGATCTGAATACTTTTTATTGCCTGCCCCTAAAGTAGAAGTAGTAGGAATTGGTTTTTGTAGCGTAAATCTAACAATACTACTACTGACCATTATTACCTGCAGGAGAGATGGCCAGTACTATTAATATTACACCAAGAATAACCCTTTAACCTACAACAGGGGTCTCAAAATCAAATTATCTGGGGGCCGCAGCAGGCAGTATCAAAATAACCAAAAAAAGACACAAAATGACAAAAAAAAGAACTAATTTACTTTAAAAAGACACAAAATGACAAAAAAGATACAAAATGAGCAAAAAATACACATAATTACAAAAAAGAAACAAAACAATTAAAAAAAGACACAAAATGACAAAAAAAGACACAAAATGACCAAAAAAATACTAATTTATTTTAAAAAGACAGAAAATGACAAAAAAATACACATAATTACCAAAAAGACACAAAATAATTTAAAAAAAGACACAAAATGACCAAAAAGACACAAAATGACTGAAAAACTAAAAAACTAAATTACTGAAAAAAGACACAAAATTATTAAAAAAAAGACAAAATTACCAAAAAAAGTAATTAAAGGGACCTTCCACACACAACACGGTAAAGTGCCATTCATATAAAACTCACATTAAATCACATTATGTCAGCAGCTCTAATCTAAAACATATGAATGTAAGTCTTTGCTCTTCCACAGCATCAGTAAATCTCTGCCTTCCACCTGCATCTGTGCTGTATTTATCCAACCATAACAGCCTGTTCATTCTTTATTTAGTGCCCAGTGTTTCCACTGTCAGCACATTTCCTCACACCTCTTCTTCTTCTTCTTCTTCTGTTTTTCAGGTGCTGGTTTGGCATACTCGCACAGAGAAACCGCACCTTGCAAATGAGCCCAAACATCGTAAAGACACTGTGGTTATTGAGGTGTGAGAGGAAACGCCGAGCAGCGGATCCAATAAAAAACAACCAGAATCTGACTGTGGCTGCCCATCATCTCCTGGCCGGGACTAACGACAGCACCCTGCTTCCTCTCCTGGTTTTTTGGGTTTGATACAATCTGTTCACCATGGACACAGACTGAGGAGCTGCATGATTTAAGACTTCTGGCTGCCTGTCAAACGTGCTTTGTGAGAACTGGACAACAGTGAAAAATGGGATGATGATGACTTGGACTGTTCATTGCCTCCATCATCCGCGGCTTGTTAATGTGAAAAACTAAAAGTATAAATGTAAAAAAAAAAAAAAAAGTCATGTTACTGAACTGAACTGGAAAGTGCCATGTGAAAAATTAATGTCATTTAATCATTAATACATCATCATTGTCCAATTAACTGTGATTCTGTGGTATAATTATCATAAAAACAAAGATTCTTGGTCCAGATTATTCCTGTGTTCTGCATTGCAACGCTGGTTATTACAGCAGATAAGAAGATTGACACCAGATGGATGGTAAGGAGGAATGTGGGATTTTCAAAATGCACATGCACCACACACTTTAGACCGTGCACTATGGATTTTCAGTGGTTTTCAACCTTTTTTCAGGGATGTAACCCCTGTGAAATATTTTTTCACAAGTAACCAGGGCAATGCATTTTTAGTTACTTTTAAAAGAAAAAAAGACTCAAAAACAGAGCGCTGTGCCATCAGTGTCTGATTTATTAAACTTTGGAACTGATAAACACATACAAAATTTAAGCATTTGATAAAAAAAACAATTTCAAACATTTTAAATGTTAATAATCCATGACTAAATTTATTACAAATATTTCTCATCTCTAAAATGTAGTGATTCAAACTAATGTAGTAAAAACAGTCACAATATAACCATTTAAAACTATAAAATGAACCATTTAAAACTATATAAATGTGCCAAACACTGCTCATTTGTCGTGGTCTCTCTTGAACTATTTAGGGTGGGCTGCAACTTGTGGACGTTAATCCAATTAAAACATAATTTTCAAGACATGGACGGAATTTTGCCAATCCTGGCACCTTCACATAAAGATTATATTTAATGTGATCAGAATAAGCAGATTCTATCTCAGACATGTTTATATTAAAGTTACTTAAACAACTGCCTCAAAATCAAGGACGCATTTATATTTAATACATTTTATCAAATATATTAAGTAAAATGAAATGACTACAGAATAATTTATTATTGTATGAAATGTCCTGGTCAGGAAGAACTTTTGGTAACACTTTCTATGAAGACTACATCTATAGTGCATTATGAGCGCATTCATAGTGAATTATAATGCTCATTATAATCAATCATAATGCATTATGACTGCATTCATAAACACATATAAAGCTTCATGATGCACTATATCAACAGTTATAAATATAGCTTATAATGACTTATAAATCCAAGTGTCTTATGAGTGCTCTTGACTGGTTATAAACTACAGGCTGACTGATGAGGCTTATAATACATTACAACTACTCATACCCCTCTATACACACACCTCAACAATCAATTGTTATAAGGACTCATAGGATGCCATAAGTATAAATAAATGATCAATGTATGCTTTAAGTAAAGTGAGGTTCATATAGACGCATCTATAATGCAGCATAGCTTATCATGATGTTTCATTGTTGGCGTTAAGTAAAGTGCAACACATTTTCATGCATTTAAAAGAAGCTATGCTGCATCATAAGTCATTATTTATACTTATGGCATCCTATGAGTCCTTATAACAATTGATTGTTGAGGTGTGTGTATAGAGGGGTATGAGTAGTTGTAATGTATTATAAGCCTCATCAGTCAGCCTGTAGTTTATAACCAGTCAAGAGCACTCATAAGACACTTGGATTTATTATATTATATCATTATAAGCTATATTTATAACTGTTGATATAGTGCATCATGAAGCTTTATATGTGTTTATGAGTGCAGTCATAATGCATTATGATTGATTATAATGAGCATTATAATTCACTATGAATGCGCTCATAATGCACTATAGATGTAGTCTTCATAGAAAGTGTTACCGAACTTTTTTCTTGTTCTTGCAACCTCAAGAACAAGAGCACATTTCTCTGTTCTTGTGGAGTCTGTAAAGGACTTTAAAGGTGTTGAGGTGTTTTGAACGAGAGAGAGAGACGCTAGCTGTTTCTCCCTGCTTCCAGTCTTTATGCTAAGCTAAGCTAACCAACACATCCAACTCCATACACACACAAAACCAGTATTGTTTTCCTCACCACACCTCTCTCTCTCTCTCTCTCTCTCTCTCTCTCTCTCTCAAGAGAAGAGATTTATTTTTGCATCAGCTTTCACTCCTTTTATCATCTGCCAAAAAAAGTCTGTTTGTTTGTTCTTAAACAACAACATCCTCTTCATGTCTTCATTCCTAAAAAATGCCAATCAGTGGCAGACAGAAGCAGCAACATCTCCCAGCTCTCGTCTTTAACCCTTTATCGGGCGAAGAACCGTATTTGGTAACTTCAGTGGGGGGAGGTAGTATTTAGAGAAAAATAGTTGCAGATTTACTAGATTAAAGTGGCAAATCTACAAGAAAAAGTCACAGTTTTTAAGATATTTAAAGTGGCAAATCTGCAAGAAAAATAGTTGCAGATTTACGTGAAAAAATGTGGGGAAAAAAGCTTTTTTTCTCGCAGATTCACCACTTTAAATCTCATAAATCTCTGCATTATTTTCTCGTAGATTTGCCACTTTAATCTTGTACATTTTTTTCTCAAAATATTACCCCCCTGCCCCGGGTCCGTATGGTTTTTTTTACACATTCTGGCTGTATGTAATATCCTCCAATATTCTCTAGGGTTGACATTTGGAATTTGCAAGTATTTCAATGAGTGCCCCATTCAGGGTTAATCACATTAACGTCTCAGTTGCCGTGGTAATGATTTATTGATGCATTAATGAAATTCTCCCGTGCATCACCCTGAACTGATGATATGTAACGAACTGGAATGACCTCAGCCGTATTCTCGTCCTGTATGAGTGTGAAATATGTGCTCAGGTTTGGAAATGGAATGACGCGAAGTAACAAGTGATGTTTTTCTCCTGACAAGCTGCCATCAATAATGTAGAGTATGTGGGCTGACAACAAAGAAAACTCGCCTCACAAGTAAACGCACTTGCCAGCGGAGGAATAAAAAGGAATGAATTGAGTCGACAGGATATAAACAGCACATCAGACAGGACGCTCGTTCCACATCTCCAGTGTGAAACAATTGTTTTCTTCAGTGTGTCTGAATGGCAGAATTTCTCCGATCACTGAAGTTGATATGGCCCTAAAAGATTTTCATGATATTTCAGGGCATTTTTTTTGCGCTAACGATATTCTTGACAATATTAAAAAAATACTGAAAAATACAAAGAAAATGTGATTTTTTTAGTCTGTATAAATAAATAAAACTAAAAATAATACTTTTGACTCTTGAGTATTAGCAAATAATGAAAAATAACCATTTAGGGCAGGGGTCTCAAACTCAAATTACCTGGGGGGCCGCTGGAGGAAGTATCAAAATGACCAAAAAAAGACACAAAATGACAGGAAAAAAAACTAAATTACTTAAAAAAGAAACAAAATGACCAAAAAACACACAAAATTATTAAAAAAGACACAATTATTAAAAAGAGACACAACATTATTTAAAAAAAAGACATTAAATACACAAAACTACCAAAAAGACAATAAAAAAATAAAAAAGTAGAACACTTAAAAATCTTAAATCTAAAATTGTAGTGTGAGTAGTAAATCTCAACAGTTTCCAAATACAAAAATTGTTTACTCTTGTCTCTTGAGTATTAGCAAAAACTTTAATTTAGACTGAATATTCCCGTTATTTTTAGGGTAATCGTATCATTCTTTCACACATCATGCTATTTCTCCATTAACTTTACATGAAAATGTTATATTTTTACAGCAACACTGTGTTTCCTACAGTTTATGACAGTAAAAGTTAAAGTTTTGTGCTATTCTTTGATTTACGGAAATTAAAAGTGTCCACTACGGTGATATACAAATCTTAATTTTACGCCCTATTTCTGATGTCATTTGACAGTGTTTTACTATAATTTCTACAAACATTTTTTACAGTGTAGATATACTTTCAGTAGGTTGAAATGTGACGTTAGTGCAGCACATGAGACAGTCTAGGGCACTGGTTCCCAACCTTTTTCTTGAGGGACCCACATTTTTACCATTGTAAACTTTGGCGACCCCCCCATTGTCCATTGCTTCTATGAAGCCGAACTCAATGTGACTTTCATGGTACCCTTTCTTTTTCTTTTTGAGATATTCAGCATTTTTGTCTCAGACGCTTCGCCATTTTTCCATTAGCTCTGTGTTTCTGTTGTTAGGTGAGGTTACCGCTAGGTGAGGTTACCGCTAGTTGAGGCTACCGCTAGTTGAGGTTACCGCTAGGTGAAGTTAGCGCTAGGTGAGGTTACCGCCAGGTGAGGTTAGCGCTAGGTGAGGTTAGCGCTAGGTGAGGTTACCACTAGGTGAGGTTACCGCTAGGTGAGGTTACCGCTAGGTGAGGTTACCGCCAGGTGAGGTTACCGCCAGGTGAGGTTAGCGCTAGGTGAGGTTACCGCTAGGTGAGGTTACCGCTAGTTGAGGCTACCGCTAGTTGAGGTTACCGCTAGGTGAGATTACCGCTAGTTGAGGTTACCGCTAGGTGAGGTTACCGCTAGTTGAGGCTACCGCTAGTTGAGGTTACCGCTAGGTGAAGTTACCGCCAGGTGAGGTTACCGCTAGGTGAGGTTACCTCTAGGTGAGGTTACCGCAAGGTGAGGTTACCACTAGGTGAGGTTACCGCTAGGTGAGGTGGCTGCTAGGTGAAGTTACCGCTAGGTGAGGTTACCGCTAGTTGAGGCTACCGCTAGTTGAGGTTACCGCTAGGTGAAGTTACCGCCAGGTGAGGTTACCGCTAGGTGAGGTTACCTCTAGGTGAGGTTACCGCTAGGTGAGGTGGCTGCTAGGTGAAGTTACCGCTAGGTGAGGTTGCCGCTAGGTGAGGTTACCGCTAGTTGAGGTTACCACTAGGTGAGGTGGCTGCTAGGTTAGGTTACCTCTAGGTGAGGTTACCGCTAGGTGAGGTTGCCGCTAGGTGAGGTTACCTGTGTATACTTCAGGAGGGATGTTACACATGTCCTTATTCTCGCGATCTAGCCTTTATTTTTAAACTTTTCTATAGTGATTTTTCTATTTAAATAAATGAATAAACATTTAATGTAGCCCTTATTTAGCAGTTTTTGTCCCACTAATGAATTAAATGCTGACTCATCTATTTTTAACACATTAGATTTATTACATACCTAAAAATCAAGAGGGCTTCACGACCCCCCGTGGATCTTTGGCGCCTCCCTGGGGGGGTCGGGCCCCCCCTGTTGAGAACCACTGGTCTAGGTCATTAATGGGAACCCTTACGCCACTACGGCAACAAGTAGTAATGTTGACAATATCATGATATGCATTTTTTTTACCCATAAAAAAATCATAACGGTATAATTGTGAACGATACGATATAGCACAGCCCTACTGTGTAGGTGTATGATGTAAACACAGCAAATATATAAAAAAAAAACAGCATTAAATCCAGGATTCAACAGCCTTTATTTCAATGACCCTCTCATAAAACTTGGAACAGAAAAAAAAAAGAACAAAATTCTCCAAAAAAAAGATAAAACAAACAGTACTTTTACAGGTAACAGAGTCATTGGACAAAGATGAACACAGATTCCTGGATATATATTTTTTTCTTAAATGCACGGTAATCACTTTTGTCTGCACTAGGCACCAGAAAATGTAAACACATTGGAAATAAACCTGGAGGACATGAGATTTATTGGTTATTGATGTGTCGTTCACACTCAGTGCCACAGAGAGTGCTACAGTTATTGCATCATGGCAGAGGGACCCTGTTTATACCGACATGAACCTCTGCGTCGGCGCTCGGCAGTGTGATCGTGACTCTGTGCATGTTCATTTCTACTCCCCATCGACAAGGACTGGACAGAAGGGATGGGCGTTTGGAAGAAACCTGCAAGAAAACTCCAGGATCTATAAAGGTAACGATCAATTAATCGATTAGTCGCCATGTTTTTACACAAACTCCAGTATGTAAAAACATGCATACATGGGCAAAATAAAAAAATATATATACAGTACTATGCAAATGCCTGTTTTGATAAGACGCTTTTATTTTGAAAGGGCATTTGGAAGAAGCCTGCTAAATCGAGGATCTATAACGGTAACGATCAATTAATCGATTAATCAATATGTTTTTACACATACTCCAGTATGTAAAAACATATATGCATGGGCAAAATAAAATAAAAAATATATATACAGTACTATGCAAAAGCCTGTTTTGATAACAGACACTTTTATTTTGAAAGGACGTTTGGAAGAAACCTGCCAACTCCAGGATCCATAACAGTAACGATCAATTAATCGGTTAATCAATATGTTTTCATACATACTCCAGTATGTATAAAAACATGCATACATGGACAAAATAAAAGATATATATACAGTACTATGCAAAAGCCTGTTTTGATAACAGTTGAGTTAGTTTAACGATCGACAGGATCAAGTCTCTTTTTGTCCTTTCAAAATAAAAGCGTCTGAGACTAAACTTTAAAAATGACGTCAAGGAGTTCAATGTTTTATGTTTTAGCCCCCGAAGAGGCATATGGTTAGTTTTCAAAGTAATCTTCATATTTAAATGTGTTTTGTGTTTAAATAAGTTTTGGATCAAATTCAACTCAGTAATTCATGCTAGCAAGGTTAGCAAGTAAGCTAGTTTTGCTCAAATTACTACTCTTGTTTTTCTGTGTGTTTTATAATTGTTATTGCAACTTTCAGTTTGCAAACTGAAGCTTTATGCATATTAATTCTCAGCTCATTGGCTTATTGACGTACAGCCGCAGAACTGAATGCTCAGTTCAGAGATAAAATTAAAATAAAAAAATACACAGATTAGGGACGGGCGTTTGGAAGAAACCTGCCAACTCGATTATCTATAACGTTAACGATCAATTAATCGCTGCATGCATACATGGGCAAAATGAAAGATATATACAGTACTATGCGAAAGTCTGTTTTGATAATGGCCGCTTTTATTGTGAAAGGACAAAAAGAGACTTGATCCTGTCGATCGTTAAAGTAACTCAACTGAAATTAAACTGTAAAGATAACATCAAGGAGTTCAGTGATTTATGTTTTCAGTAATCTTGCATATTTAAATGTGTTTTCATATTATCAATAATGATAATAATACTCTTGTATTTCTGTGTTTTATAATTGTTATTGCAACTTTCATTTTTCAAACTGTAGCTTGATTGATGTACGGCCACAAAAAAAATAAAATTACTATTAAACAAAATGCACAGGTCGATTAAAAATTCCACGTGATCGAGCAAAATTCTTAACGAGCATTAATGGATCATGGATTAATTGTTCCCATCCCTACTGGACAGTGATGACGGGACCCATCCAGCATTTTCATACAGGTCCCTTTTTAAAAAAACGTCCAGTCCTTGTCATCATGGAGCGCTCTGATTGGTCGTCCAGGTTTATTTGCTTCAGACTAAACTGTGCTTCTCTTGTACTGCACACAACAAAACACCACAATAAAGATGGTGGATGGCAGAACATACGGTTATAGCGTCATACATGAAGGGAGCAACATTGTGGGAGTCACATTGGTCCAGTTTTTGTTTTCTTGTAGCTCACTGATCTCTGCAACAACAATCTGAGAGACGGAACAAAAGCACCACACAGAAAAGAGAGAAAAAAGTTGCAAATTTACTAGATTAAAGTGGCAAATCTACAAGAAAAAAGTTGCAGATTTAAGAGATTTAAAGTGGCAAATCTGCGTGAAAAAAGTCGCAGATTTACGAGAAAAAAGTGGGAAGAAAAGCTCTTTTCTCCCAGATTCACCACTTTAAATCTCATAAATCTGCATATTTTCGTAGATTTGCCATCTTAATCTCGTAAATTTATTTCTCAAAATATGACCCCCCTCCCCCGGGTCTGTATGGTTTTTTTTTTTTACACATTCTGGCTGTATGTAATATCCTCCAATATTCTCTAGGGTTGAAATTTGGAATTTGCATGTATTTCAAAGAGTGTCCTATTAAGGGTTAAAAGTGGCAAATCTGCGTGAAAAAAGTCGCAGATTTAAGAGAAAAAAAAGGGAAAAACCCAACTTTTTTCTCGCAGATTCACCACTTTAAATCTCATAAATATGCACATTTTCTTCTTGTAGATTTGCCGCTTTAATCTCGTCAATTTTTTTACCATTAATTTGAGATTTTTTGGTCACAAATTTGAGATTTTTTTTGTCATAAATTTGCAACTTTTTTCTCAAAATATTACCCCCCTCCCCCGGGTCCGTATGTTTTTTTTTTTTTTTTTTCCACATTCTGGCTGTATGTAATATCCTCCAATATTCTCTAGGGTTGAAATTTGGAATTTGCAAGTATTCCACTGAGTGTCCTATTAAGGGTTAAAGTGCTGTGGTTCCAGTAGCGCATTAATTTGCCTCAAATGGGTAAAAACGGCTCATTTCAACAACGAGGGAGCCTGATTCCACTGAACCCAGCTTGTTTCAAAACACTTCAAAACACCACAGCACGGCTAGCAGAGACGCCCAGGGGACCCCGGGGCGTCCAGCTATCAGCCTGACTTAAAGAGAATCATTTAGGTTGTTTTTTTTTTTACACCAGTGAACAGTAAGAGGAATAAAATAATACAGAGATATTAATCTGCTCATAGTCACTAACTGGCCAGGTAGTATAGTCAAAGACAGTCTATTAATTGATGGTTCCAAACCTTTTTTGTTTGTTTGTTTTTTACCCTTTTCAGCCCTTAAAATAAGAGACTGAATCCATGTGTTTTTCCTGTGTGTGAATGTCTACATTGTGAATACTGATTTACATATATATATAATATAGCAAATTCAGGCCAAAAAATATGAATGTATGAATTGTCGGGGAGGAAAATGATGAAAGAGCGATTTTATTTCCTGATTGGGCTCCTGTCACAGTTTGAATAATCAGTTGTTTGAGTGCTCTTCCCTCCTCTAATGTTAGATTGAATAGTTTTTACAGTCCTACTGAAAGAGGAAAGACTTGTTTCTTATTTCAATGATCCTGCAGCCGTCCATGTGTCAGTGGTTCACTGGCTGCTGAGGGCAACAAACTAAAGTGGTTGTTAATGAGACTCTGGTAAATGTTTTGCATTCTTATGATACAATGACTCAATGAATCAGTGCAAAATAACATCTACTGTATAAGCAGCTTTTAAACCCACCCATGTCAGTCAAACCCCCATTTAGCAACGCTGAACTCCACAGGATGCTTTAAAGCTGGGATGGGCAACTTATAGGGCCACATATAGGAGCGTGGTCTTAACCAGATATGATGAAACTGCAATTTTAAATATGTTTACAGTGCAGTAACTCAACATATTTCATGCATAAATGCATGTACACTGCAGAAAAGGTGTGTCTAAAAACAAGATAAAACAGTAAATCTGAGGGAAATGATCTTGCTGCATGGACAGATAATGTCACAGGAGTCAAGGGAAACTAGTTTTTACAACTCTGACAGAATGCTTTAATTATACATTATGCAGGTTATTTGCTTTTTGTGGGATAAAATACGAAAATCTGTTGTTTTTTTTGGGATAAAATACAAGCAAGGAAGAGGCTACGCTGCAAAAAATGTTTGTCTAAAAACAATATAAAACAGTAAATCTGAGGGAAATGATCTTGCTACATGGACAGATAATTTACCTTGACAAGATTTCTTAAATAAAGATTATTAAATCTAGAAATAAGAATGTTGAACGCTTAAAATAAGAAATTAACTCTTAAAACAAGATAAATGATCTAACACTTCTAAATCTAAGTTTGTTTTATCTTAAGAACCAAATAATTTGCAGTGTAGAACAGGAATACAAAAGGTTTGAAGCAAATAAAAAATAACAACTTACTGTGATTTCTTTTCTTTTTCAGTGCAAGAAGCAGACCAACATTATTGCAAGAAGTAATTTTGTGAATTTTTACACTGCACTTTTAAGATTTCATGCTCAAATGCATGTAGTTGTACTGAGGGCCACTTCAAGTTGCTCATCCCTGCTTTAAAGTAACGTGGAGCACCTCTTGGACCTGCAGCTCCTCGTGGAGAACTCAAACCTAAATCAAAGTCCCGGAGCTCCGACTCACATCATAATCACATAAATACAGTACTGTTGAGACGACTAGCTGCTACGAGACTCTGCTCGCCCTACAGAGAGGGACACGGGCTGAAATATGGGCCTCCAGAATTTGAATCGTTTATATTTGAATTTGAATTGCTTAACTTCAATAATTGGATCAAAAAAACTGAATTTGAATCTGTGTATCATTCGTTCTTTCCATTTTACAATTGGCAATCAAAAATCAAATGATGAAAAACTAGAAGCGAATGACGGCTCACTGGACCGCAAAAGTAAAACTTACGGGTCACGTAAACCCGACCAATTAAATATTAAAATCAAATTCAGTCCTGGTGCCCGTTTTTCCATTTCACATTTTTGATCTGAGCCTGATATTGAAATATGAAAAAACAAGCTTTTTTTTTTCGTTTTTTTCTGACATAATTAATTGAAAATAACAAAAAAAATGTCAATTTTTCATTATTTGATTTTTGATTGCCAATAATTTGAATTTGTATTGTTCAATTTGAATCACTGCATTGAAAAAAACTGAATCTGAATTGTAATTTGAAATGTAATTTATTAGTTTGGAACTGAACGTTCAGTTCTCACAATTCTAATTCAGTTCGCAAAATTCAATTTAAATTTTCTGCGACGAAGATTCACAGAGCGCCTCTTCGGCCAATCAGCACCTCCGCTTGTTTTGGGAACATTTGTTGCCACCCGGTTGCCATAGCACCTCTTCAGCCAATCAGAACTTCCGTTCCGTTCCAGCCTCATCCATTGGTCAAGCCAGTCTAACTTCTTCCTCCGTTTCGTGGCGAGTAGCAACCGGGTGGCAACAAATGTTACAAAAGAAAACGGAGGTGCTGATTGGCCGAAGAGGCGCTATGGCAACCGGGTGGCAACAAATGTTACCAAAACAAACAGAGGTGCTGATTGGACGAAGAGGCGCTCTGTGTATCTTCGTTGCAGAAAATTGAAATTTGTTGCAGAAAATTGAATTTTGCGAACTGAATGTTTAGTTCCAAACAAATAAATTAAATTTCAAATTACAATTCAGATTCAGTTTTTCAATGCAAGGATTCAAATTGAACAATACAAATTCAAATTATGTGATTCAAATTCAGTTTCTCAATGCAATTATTGAAGTTAAGCAATTCAAATTAAAATCTAAATGATTCAAATTCAGTTTCTGGTGGCACATATTTCAGCCCATAGAGGGAGAGGAGAGGGGGAGGGTAACAATATACACAGCAGAGAGAGAGAGAGAGAGAGAGAGAGAGAGAGAGAGAGAGAGAGAGAGAGAGAGAGAGAGAGAGGTGAGGACATGGTAGACCAATCACAAGATAGCCATATCTACTGGGGACTATCACTAACTATCCATTTTGTAATGATATAATATTACTATAATAGACACTAGGAGTTATTGGTCCAGCAGCTTTTGCTTTTCTGTCGATTTCTGCTGTTTTTTTGTCTCTTTCTTCAGACGACGACAATAACAACAAAAGGAAATCCCAAAAAAAAAGGGGGAAGAGGAGAACAAACAGCTTCTTATCTCCCCACTCCATCCACTGATGTCATCTTGGCTTTTTAAAGGAACCACGGTGAAGATGTGTCGGGTTTGTGCGTTGGTTATTGGGAGGCAGAGACGGTGGGTCGGGCGGCTGTTTTGTTGCCGTATTCCCGCCCACCTCTCTCTCTCTCCTCCTCCTCCGGACCTCCTCCTCCTCCTCCTCCTCCTCCTCCTCGTCACTTCCACAGCTGAGTGCTGAGG
Source organism: Centropristis striata (assembly GCF_030273125.1). Classification (NCBI taxonomy): domain Eukaryota; kingdom Metazoa; phylum Chordata; class Actinopteri; order Perciformes; family Serranidae; genus Centropristis; species Centropristis striata. The sequence continues at coordinate 32,180,892 of NC_081536.1, forward strand.
GTCTGGCCGGAGGCGGGCGGTGGGGCGGCGGGCCAGCCGGCGGCGGGGGCTCCGGGCTGACCGCTCACAGCCATGCTGGACATCTGCTGGCTCATCTGAGTGAGAAAGAAGAGCGTTAGCATTCATCAGAGCTAAAGCTAACTCTACGGAGTCTTTTTGGGCTATTTTGTCCATTTTTAACCCTTTTCATCCTGTATTCACCACTTAAACAATGTTTAAATGCCATGTTGGTATATATTTTTTTCACCTATATGACCTGATAATAATTGATTTTGAACCAAAAAGAAACAAGACTCGATTTTATTCGTGTCTTGTGTGTTTAGCGTAACAATTTTGGTCTTTTTGTGTCTTTTTTGGTCATTTTGTGTCTTTTATTGTGTCTTTTTTAGTTATTTTGTGCCTTTTTTGTAAATTTTTTGTGTCTTCTGTGGTTTTTTTGGTCATTTTGTGTCTTTTATTGTGTCTTTTTTAGTTATTTTGTGCCTTTTTTGTAAATTTTTTGTGTCTTCTGTGGGTTTTTTGGTCATTTTGTATTTTTTTTTATCATTTTGTGTCTTTTATCGTGTCTTTTATGTCATTTTGTATCTTTTATTAGTCATTTTGTTTCTTTTTTTTAGACATTTTGTGACTTTTTTGTCATTTTGTGTCTTTTTTTTGTCATTTTGTGTCTTTTTTAGTTATTTTGTGCCATTTTTGGTAATTTTTTTGTGTCTTCTGTGGGGTTTTTTTTGTTCATTTTGTGTCTTTTTTGGTCATTTTATGTCTTTTATTGTGTCTTTTATGTCATTTTGTGTCTTTTATTAGTCATTTTGTGTCTTTTTGGTCATTTTGTGTCTTTTTTTTGTCATTTTGTGTCTTTTTTTTAGTAATTTTGTGTTTTTTTTGTCATTTTGTGTCTTTTTTACATCATTTTGTGTCTTTTTAGTCATTTTGTGTCTTTTTTTGGTCATTTTGTGTCTTTTTTTAGTCCTTTAGTCCAACATAAAATGTGATTTTGAATCTTTTTTTTTTTACTTTCAAAACACTATCATGCTCAATAAAGAATTCTAAATGTTGCAAATCCATGTGTGTCAAATCTAACATATAAGAGGGTTCCATCCAGTTCTATCATTTGATACTAAATCTATTTGAGCTTGTCTCCAGTTTTACTTGGTATATCATCATCAAACTGAAACTGGCCTCATGGAGTTTACAGCCAGAACTTTAGAGGTAAATTTACAGTAGGGCTCCACGCTGCTTTGTTTTCTAGTCTGGATGGAGTCAACAAGTCTGGATTATTTGGAGCTTTTGGACACTCCACAGGGTTAAAGGCTTCCCTCTTCACCTCCCAACTCTTCCCCTCCACCTCCTCCTCCTTCCATTCTGCCTTATCTATTATAAATGTGCTTTGGTGCAGCGCTACTCGCTTATCTGGTCATCTGAGAGCTGTGTGTGTAGTTATGCGTGTGTGTAGTTGTGTGTGTGTAGTTATGTCTGTGTGTGTGTGTGTGTGTCCACTAAGTCCATTCCAGTACGTCCTGCGCAACATGCACACAAAGATGTAAAATTACCAAAAAAAGACACAAAATGACAAAAAATATGTAAAATTATCCAAAAAAAAAGACCATAAAATGACCTAAAAAAGACACTAAAAGACACAAAATTACCAAAAAAGACAGAAAATGACAACACAAAGATGTAAAATTACCAAAAAGACACATAATGACAAAAAGATGTAAAATTATCAAAAAAAAGTAAAATTACCCCAAAAAATATGTAAAATTACTAAAAAAAGACAGAAAATGACCAAAACCCCCCCAAAATAACAAAAATAGACATAAAATAAATGACATAAAATGACAACAAAAAGAATTACCAAAAAAAGACATGAAAGTACAAAAAAGACACAAACTGACACACACACACACACACACACACACACACACACCGTCATGCACCTCCCACTTTGTTCAGAAGCAGTGCTGTATGTGTGTGTGTGTGTGATTTATGATCTCTCATTAACCTCCCTAGATGTCAAGATGCTGACATTAGTTTAGAGTGCATAGTGCAACCACACACACATGAGGTGGAGTGTGTGTGTGTGTGTGTGTGTGTGTGTGTGTGTGTGTGTTTGTGTGTGTGTGTGTGTGTGCTGCAGGTGAAGGGAAGCTCTGGTGTGTTGACAGGTCTCTCAGTATTGATCCAATAAAGATTCAGCAGGAAGTCGTCATGTCAGCAGGTTTGGGAATATTAGATTATTTAAAGATGGAAAAGATCAGATCTGTTATCAGGGGACACTTATTGTTGTTGGGTTTTTTTTTAATCTAAAACTGATTTTATAGTCATAGTTTACTCATACTATTTGTCCCTCCTGTGGTCCTGGGGTCCTTTTCAACCCCAAATCATTTTCAACATACCATTAATAGAGGTTAACTTTCATAGAATTGCTTGAAATTGTCAGCATATGTGCCTCTCTGCATGCTTTATACATGAAATACATTTCTTTCTTTATACATTTGTACGTGTTTTATGAATTTTTATAGCACCTGTGGTCCTCGGGGGTCAAAAAGGACCCCATGACATCAGACTGGTTTTAGGACATGTCGAAAAAACAACATCAAATTGATATATAATTTTATTTTTTTCATTATTATTGGTCAGTTTTAGTCAAATATACAAAATTAGGGCCTTATTTTCAAGTTTGACTATGTTTGCATGCATGTCTGCTTGTGAGTGTGTTTGTGCGTCCTTGTGAGAAGATATGAACCTATGAGTGTGTTTATCTGAGTGTGTGTCTATGATTCTGTGTGTGTGTGTGTGTGTGTGTGTGTGTGTATTTTTGGGTAACCAGTGATGGAGAAAGACTTTTTTTTGGGGTCATTTTGTGTCTTTTTTGGTAATTTCATGTCTTTTTTGGGGGTAATTTGACATCTTTTTTGTCCTTTCATGTCTTTTTTTGGTCATTTTGTGTCTTTTTTGTGTATTAATTTTACGTATTTTTTGGTCATTTTACATCTTTTTGCGTGTGTGTGTGTTTCCTGTGTGTGTTTGTGAGTGTATCCATGTGTCTTTATATGCATGTGTCTTTATATGCTGTCCTTCCATGGTTTTCTTGATGATGATTTTGGTTATTATCAATAAAACCATGTTAAATGTCTAGATATTAGCTCTTAAATTAAACTCTTATCAGCTATTTTTGTTGTTTTCATTATATCTGTCCAAACAAATGAACCTTTAGTTGTACCAGGCATTAAAATGAACAAGAAACTGAAGAAAACAAAGGTATAATAATTTTTTCCATGACTGTATACACCCACCGGCCACTTTATTAGGATCAAATGTTCAACTTAACGGCTGCCTGTTTACTTGTAACTAATGGATCAAATATATTGCATACAAGGTGCCGTACACACTGAATAATATCTGATTTTCTCCTACCTTGATGTTGTTTCAGACTTTTCAAATATCCAGTTAGCTTTAACTAAACTCTGATGTTTTTATTAATAATGTCATTGCTGCACTTGGGCTCGATAATTAATGTCTTGTTTAATTAAATCTCTAACTGGTTCACTAAAAGCCTTTTTCGACACATTTGTGATTTTGGGCTGTATGAATAAAATGAACTTGACTTTGAGAAGCTTACTCTGTAAACATCAGTGAGTTTGGTTCATTAACTGGGATGAATTAGGAGTTAGAAATGTGAGACCAATTTTCCACCTGGTGCTAATGTGTGATCTATACAACACTAATACCCAAAAAAAGCTCTTTGCTTCTTTTACACCAGGTGTAAATGTGGCATTAGAGACAGTCCAGGAAGGTAAAACAAGGAGAGAACAGATCAACCTCCTGTAATTAAAAGCTAGTAAATACATTCAGATAGTAGTGTCTGTCTGCTTATTGCTGCTGAGAGTCAGCTCCTCCAGATACACGTGCTTCACACACACAAACACGCACACACACACACACACACACCAAGGTTATAATAGTTTTGGATTTTTCATTAGTTTTAGTTTTAATTTTGTTGTGAATTTTTGTTTTCAAATTCAGTTAGTTTTAGTTAGTTTTTAGAGTGAGTTTGCTAGTTTTAGTTTAGTTTTTATTTTTTGAAAATGCTTAGTTTGAGTTTAGTTTTTATTAGTTTTAGTTTTTTTGTAATGGGTATGTGCCTTCATTTCCTTTGATTTATCATCTCAGCCCCAATAAGGTTATTAACTCTTACAGTTCTGGGTGTTTTGTATTTTGGTTCTAGTGTAAACATCCCAGTCTCAGTAAACATATTCACCATGTGTTCCTGCATGTTGAAATAGAAACACTGAATTACGTATGAAAAAAGTCGAAAAGACGAAAACTAAGGACATTTTCACTATAATTTTAGTTAGTTTTAGCTAGTTTTGTAACCACAAAATACAGTTTGTTAGTTATCGTTTTTTTAAAAACTCTTGTTTTTATTTTTATTTCAGTTAACGAAAATGTTTTTTCAATTTTAGTTTTCCTTATTTTGTTAGTTTTCGTTAACTATAATAACCTTGACACACACACACACACACACACACACACACACAGGTAACTTTCGCCGATTTCCGTTACACGCACGCACACTCCTCCAGATACACGTTTCACACACACATTTTGAGGTTAAAGGTCATAGGTTGCTGTATAAATAAATACTTGTAAAGGAATGCTTGTTGTAGGTGTGCTCCTTGTATATTATATAGTATCATAACATTACTAGTATTAATTGTTTGAAATCTCTGAAGAATCTCATCATAGTGTACACACACCGGCAGTAGCCCCCGTGGCCCTTTCACAATTTCCCCAGAGGAAATGTTCTAGTTAAAGCTGTTCTTGTGCTTTTAGAGAGGCTGAAGCAGTGAGGTCATTACTGCACTGGGCTCAGCACAGGGAGCAGACAACTGTGTACCACCATATTTTAGTTTTAGGACCAGGATAATGGAACTACGACGGCCTTTTAGGGCCAAGTATATATTATATATATATTTTTAAAAATACGGTCTCAAAGGAGGGGGGTAGTATTTTGAAAAAAAAGTCTCACTTTTAATCTCATAAATCTACTTTTTTCTTGTAGATTTGCCACTTTTAATCTCTTAAAAGTGCTACTTTTCTCTTGTAGATTTGCCACTATTAATCTCATAAATTAGATACTTTTTTTCTCATAGATTTACCACTTTTAATCTCATAAAACTGCTCATTCTTTCTCTTAGATTGCAACTTTTTACCTCATAAATCTGCTACTTTTTTCTCGTACATTTGCCACTTTTAATCTAATAAATCTGCTACTTTTTTCTCGTAGATTTGCCACTTTTAATCTCATGCTAGTTTTTTCTCGTAGATTTACTTTATTCTCGTAGATTTGCCCCTTTTTTCTTAAAATACCACCCCACTCCCCTGGGTCTGTATATTTTTTTTTTTTCATTCTTGGCCCTAAAACGCCCTCATATTGAACTCTCTGGTTTAAAGGAAACATTTGCTATATTTACAACTTTAATTATTAAGGATACTAGAAATATCGTCAACATGTAAGCATGCATGCTTCATAAAATATGAATGTGCAGAGGAACTGGAGTGGAATTAGCTAAATATAAAAAATGAGTCCATTATATAAGGAAACGAGTACGGATACCTGGTTGATGTTCCACTGTCCTGGCTGCTGTCCTTGCTGCATGCTGTACATGTTCTGTCCCTGGTTGGCCGGCATCACGCCCTGCTGCTGCATGCCCATGTAGCCGCCGTTGGGCATCGCCATGCCGGGCATCATGGCCCCTCCCCCCATCATGGTGGTGGGTGGCACGGCTCCGCCCATCCCTGGAGCGAAACCTTGCGGGGTGAACTGCATCTGAGGCTGACCAACGAACATTCCTCCTGGAGCAGAAAACACACACAAACACACACAGTTCTTCGTGTTAACTCTCCTGCTGCTGAGAAACAAACAGAGCTGGGTTGAAGTAAAAATAAACTGTTTTCCAAAATCTAGTTTTGCTTTGATTCACTGCGAGATATTAAGGAGAATAATTAATTTAAAGAGTAAATAGTTACTCTCAAAAAACCCAAATATGAGAAATTTTAAGGGTGTGGGACTTCCACATCAAAAAGTATGGTTCTTACTTGTCAAGTGGTTAAACAAGAAATAGAATAATAAGAAAGACCCGCCTTGCAAATGGCAAAACTATCATTAATTACAGTAGTGTTCAAAATAATAGCAGTCCAATGTGACTAACCAGATTAATCCAGGTTTTTAGTATATTTTTTATTGATACATGGCAAACAAGGTACCAGTAGGTGCAGTAGATTCTCAGAAAACCAACAAGACCCAGCATTTGTGATATGCAGCTCTTAAAGCTGTTCAATTGAGCAATTAGTTGAAAGGGAACCTGGATTCATCTGGTTAGTCACATCGGACTGCTATTTATTTACCTCTACTGTATGTGATGTGTTTGTGAGTGTTATAAGTTCTAATGCCTAACAAATTAAGTAGTCATTAGTAAAACCAGGGTAGCTTTAATAATAAAAGCAGCTATAGGAGATGTGATGCATTCAGTGCCAAGGTTCGCCCTAAATCGTGGATCTGTATTGTTCAAATGCACTTAAATAAGGACATAAAAAACTTGAAGATTGTAGCTAAAAACTAGAACATTTCTAGAGAAATTTTGAGTGTGCTTGACTCAGGCCTATGACTCACACCTATAGATTATTAGATTACAATTTGAATTGAGGGTTGCCAGGCAACCAGGGCCACATGGTGGCCACCAAGCAGAGCAGGGCAATCAACTGCAATCAACTGCTGTGGAATTTTACGCCACTGAGAGAGGTGGAAACAGGTGAAAATTCCCCTCGAACAGAAAGCATTTTTGGGAAAACCGTAGTTCCTAGCATAAAACCGACTTCACTTTGAGCATCCTGAGTTCTTTCTGAACGTCTACATATTTATTTTGTGAAGAAAAATGAAGGAATTGTCTCTTTAGAGCGATCAGAAGAAACTGGTAATTCTGCTTTCCTCCAGAAATGTTCCCGCCTTTTTAACATGGCGGTCTATGAGGCTGTTGGTGCGTGTTGGTGGTGCATTTGTGCATCCTACGCCCAAACTATAACTCTGACAGCTTTAGCAGACCAGTGTAAGTGAGAAGAAGAATTTTCCTACGTTTCAATGTATAAATTATTTCTGTAGAGTGGAATTTGTGCACTCGAGCGCAGTTTCCAAATTTATTTTTAGACAAATTTGTTCTCTCCCTCTGCATTCTAGCGATGATGTCATCCACTCTAGCCTCTCCATAGGGTTACATTGGAGGGATTTTTTGGCGTTTTTTTGCAGAATAATTTGAAAACCGTTTGCCGGAACCCTTGGAAAAGTCAAAGCACACTTGTCATGGCTGAGCCAGTCGATTTGATACCTTTTTAGTGTATGTGAGACCAAAACTCTGGGAGCAGTAGTCGACTGAAAAAAAACAGGGAAGAAACGAAACAATAAAAAGGATTAAGCCCGGTGAATAGTGTATATGTTCCTGTTTCTATGTATGAATTATTTCTGTAGGGTGGAATTTGCGGACTTGAGCGCGGTTTCCCAATGTATTTTTTGACACATTTTTCTCTCCATCTGCACTCTAGTGATGATGTCATCCACTCTAGCCTCTCCATAGGGTAACATTGGGGTTTTTTTTGGCGTGTTTTTGCAGAATAATTTGAAAACCGTTTGCTGAAACCCTTAGAAAAGTCAAAGCACACTTGTCCTGGCTGAGCCGGTCGATTTGATACCTTTTTAGTGTATGTGCGACCAAAACTCTGGGAGCAGTAGTCGACTGAAAAAAAAACCACGGGAGAAACTAAAGAATGGTGCTCTTTCAAGCACACTCAACTAACACATTGGACCTACCAAATTAGAACTTTTCAACACAACATTTCTGCCTCTAAGGATAAATCCAAAGCTGCAGAATATTATATTTTTATAAAAAAAATATCATCCACCAGTCTATTTGCCCATCAGCCACTGTAGGAATGTGATAAGTAGCAAAATGAAACACTAAATTTATCAGCAGTTTTTTACTGAGTAGAAAGACCTCGAGGACTAGAGACTTGTTGAAATGGACAAAATATCCTCTCCTCAGCCGTGTCGACTGCATGAGCAAAATGTTATGTTAATGACTTCCGTCTGAAATACAGCCTCTTTTAGCAGAATTCACATCACGTCTCAAAGTTTTTAAAATGCTTAACTGGTACAGGTTCAAGGAGGGAAATAATAAAGAATTCATGGATTCATGGACTGTTTGTAATATTTTGTCAGTTCAGTGTATTCTCATATTTGGATAATTTTGTTATTAGCTGCACTCGGAGCCACAGCCGTGCTGTTCCAAATTGGAGAGTCACAAACACACAAAAGACGTAAAATGACCAAAAAAAAGACACAAAATTACCAAAAAAGACAGGAAATAACAACAAAAAGATGTAAAATTACCAAAAAAGACACATAATGACAAAAAGACGTAAAATCACAGAAAAAATACGTAAATTACCAAAAAAAGACACGAAAAAAAGACAGAAATTTACCCGAAAAAAGTACACAAAATGACATAATAGATGTAAAATTACCAAAAAAAGACGTAAAATTACCAAAAAAAGACACGAAAATGACCAAAAAAGACATACAATGACAACAAAGAGATATAAAATGACCAAAAAAAGATACAAATTGACATAACAGACATAAAATTATCCAAAAAAGGCCGTAAAATGACCAAAAAAAGACACAAAATGACATAAAAGATGTAAAATTACCAAAAAAAGACACAAAATTACATAAAAGACGTAAAATTACCAAAAAAAGACATGAGATGACCAAAAAAGACACAAAATGACAAAAAAAAGTATTTCTCCATCACTGGTCACCCAAAAATACACACACACACACACACACACACACACACACACACACACACACACAGGATGGAAGTCAGTGCTTTGAGGCATTAGCCTGGCGATGTTCTCTTGGCTTTGATCTCCATCAGCATCTATTTGGACTCGATGAGGACAATAAGGCAACAGAAAGCCCTTCATGCTGATTTCTATCCTAATCCCCTATACGTCACTGTAATCATGCAGCAATATAGATAAAAATATGCACATGCTGCACAAATCTGCTGCCTACCATCTTCAACCATTCAGATACACACTTCTCTCAGATTGATGTATGTGGACAGCATGTATGAACAACCGCCCACACACACACACACACACACATAAACAGGCTTCATTCTTTACACATAATAGCCGTGAGATGAGTGTGAATGTGCCGGGTGTGTTTTTTACTGCTGCAGTGGGACTCCAGTAAGTAGAACTGCCTGCCTTTTCAGCACGCTGACCTTTCATCTGCCTTCACTCTCCTCCATTTTTATGATGCATCTCTCCTCTGATGTATATGTGTGAAAGTGTGTAGGTGTGTGTGTACAAACACCTACTCTATGTGCTCTTGTGCTGCTATTACTGTATGTTTTTTCCTGCTTATGGAACACTATGTCTATCACGTTTGTTTACGTTCTCCATACATATAGAACAGATTTAAGTGGTTTGACCCGTCAGTCCTTGAATTCAAATAAAGCTGCACGGTGCCCGTTCAAAACATATCAGTCAGCAACAGTGGTGCTGCTGCTTCAGTTCTCTCAACACCTGCCATGACAGAGTTGCATCAAACACTGTGGTCACAATAAAAAAAACTCATAACTTCAACTGGCTCAACTGGCTCAAAACAGCTTTCAGGGTTTCAGGGTTTCCACTCTTTTTAAGAAATAATTTTCTCCACGTGTAGATTTAAAAAACAAAAGACACAAAATGACTAAAAAAAGACACAAAATAACTAGAAAAGACACAACAAAAGACACAAAATCACCAAAAAAGACACAAAATGACAAAAAAAAGACACAAAAAGTCGCAAAATGACAAGAAAGACACAAAATGACCAAAAAAGACACAAAATGAGAAGACAGAATGACAAAAAAAACCCCACAGAACACACACAATGACAAAAAAGACCAAATAACAAAAAAAAAGACAGAAAAAAAGACAGAGAAAGACACAAATAACCAGAAAATACACAAAAAGACATGAAAAGGACTCAAAAATGGACAAAATAGCCCAAGACTCCATAGAGTTAAAACAACACCACGTACAACTTTAACTCTCAAAACAGCTTTCAGGGTTTCCACTCTTTTTAAGAAATAATTTTCTACACATGTAGATGTAAAAAAATAAGGTTTGGGAGACTCGGACTCGAGTCGGACTCGAATTACAATTTTCGGGACTTGTGACTTGACTTGGCCTCACACTCTCATGACTCGAACTTGGATTTGAAGCCCAATTTGTCGGATTCTACTCTGACTCACATTCTGATCACTCACGATTTTTGGGACTAGTGACTTGACTTGGACTTGCACTCTGATGACTCGAACTTGGACTTGAAGTCCAATTTGTGGGATTCTACCCGGACTCATGTCCTGATGACTTGGACTCAATTCAAAGCCCAATTTTCGGGACTAGTGACTTGGCTTGGTCTTGCACTCTGATGACTCGAACTTGGACTCGAAGCCCAATTTTTGGGACTTGACTTGGACTCATCCTAATGACTTAAACTTATTTCAAGGCCCATTTTTGGGACTTGTGACTTGACTTGGCCTCCCACTCTGATGACTCAAACTTGGACTCGAAGCTCATTTTTGGGACTTGTGACTTGACTTGGCCTCCCACTCTGATGACTCGAACTTGGACTTGAACCCCAATTTTTGTGACTCGACTCGGATTCACATCCTGATGAATCGGACTAAATTCAAAGTCCGATTTCTGGGACTCATGACTTGACTGTGACTCGCACTCTGATGACTCGAACTTTGACTCGAAGCCCAATTTTTGGGACTCGACTTGGACTCATCCTAATGACTCGAACTTATTTCAAAGCCTGTTTTTGGGACTGGTGACTTGACTTTGACTTGCACTCTGATGATTCAAACTTGGACTCAAAGCCCAATTATGGTAATTATCAATAAAACCATGGAAAATGTCTCGATATCATCTGTTAAATTAAAACTCTTATGAGCTATTTTTTGTTGTTATTATTATATTTATCTAAACAAATGAACCTTTAGTTGTTGTTTGGGTTGTTTACTGTTGAAAACATGATATATACATATAAAAATAAACTGCTGCAAATGCATTCAGTGTGAACACATTTCAGCGAGGAACAAGTAGATGATGAATGAGACGACCAAGGTAACCTGACATGTGTGTGTGTGTGTGTGTGTGTGTGTTCGTGTGTGTTCGTGTGTGTTCGTGTGTGTGTGTGTCTCTGTGTGTGTGTGTGTGTGTGTCACCTGGTCCTGCAGCAGCCTGCTGCTGGCTCTGAGGCTGACTGGCCACTGAGCTGCTGGCGTACAGAGACAGGATGGAGTCTTTAGATAGAAGCTTCTTCTCCTCCGCCTTGGTGGTGGTGGTGGTGGAGGTGGAGGAGGAGGGGGAGGAGGAGGTGGAGGGGTCCGCCTGAGGAGGAGGAGGAGCTGTACTGGAACCAGACTGTCGGGGAGACACAGAAGAGGAGAGGACATTAACTAAACATACTTCCTATCTTATGGAGTAATATCCCTTTAAACATGGATATATGTGATACAGGGCAGGCTAATAGTTATTTCCCTTTCCCCTCAAAAATAATACTACTACTTTTTTCCTTATAGATTTGTCTCTTTTAATCTCATAAATCTGCTGTCACTTTCTTACAAGTTTCCATGTCCAATCTAGTGCATCAACTTTTTTCAGCAGAGGTAAAAAAAACACTTTTTTTTGCAGGATTCTCAAATTTTGCAGTTTACATTCAGCATTTTGAATGCAATATTTTGTCTTTAATGGGTTTTTTTTGTGTGATTTTTGTCAATTTTTGTGTTTTTTGTGTGTTTTTATGTGTGCTTTTTCGTCATTTTTGTGTGTGTTTTTATGTGTGTTAAATGTGTGCTTTTATGTGTGTTTTTTGTCATTTTTTGTGTGGTTTTTGTAAAGAAAATGCATGTGTTTTTTGGTGTGTTTTTGTGTGTTTTAAGTGGGTTTTTATGTGTGTTTTTTTGTAAAAAAAAAAAAAAAAAAAAAAGTGATTTTTATGTGTGTTTTTGTAGTTTTCTGTGTGTGTTTTTGGTGTGTTTTTGTGATTTTTTTGTCTTGAAAATGTTGATCCAGTGAGTCAAAATGAAAAAAATAATAATCAGGTCATATCTGTGAGGTTGTGCTGAAAACAATGATACCAACACGGCACGGTGAACACTTTTTAAGTGGTTTATACAGAATGAAAAGGAGTCAAAAACTGACAAGATAGTCCCAAACTCCAAAGGGTTAAATTAAACTCTTATGAGCTATTTCTGTTGTTATCATTGTATTTGTCTAAACAAATGGACCTTTAGTTGTACCAGGCATTAAAATGAACAAGAAACTGAAGAAAAAGGGTGGTCTAATCATTTTTCCATGACTGTAGGTGGTTCTGCAGCCTCTACGGACATCCAAAAAGGTTCTTCTGTCAGTCTGGGAAAGCTCATTCCACCAGCTAACTCCAACAGTTTTTGCTTATTGTATCGGCTTCAAGTGTTTACAGGTTACACAAAACAACATGCATACAGGCTGGGAATTTATTCACTCATACATGCAGGACTATATATATAGATCAGTGTGAGAAAAGATGAGACAAGACAGGATAAGAGCAGAGAGGTGAAGGGAAGATAAAAATAAAAGAGGAGAAGAGAAAGAGCTGAAGAAAGGAAGGACAGGAGGAGACAATAGAGGAGAAGTATTGTCACTGTAAGTGAGACAGATGACATTAATTAGCTGCTGCAAAGAGAGGCAGACAGGATAGTTGTAGACAGGACACACACACACACACACACACACACACACACACACACACACACACACACACACTGTCTCGCTCACATGGACCTTTTAATTTTTTCTTTCTTTTTTTTTAAACCTTTCAGGCACACACCCATTATGTCTAATGGATGGAGCTGCCAGAAAAGTAACACCTGCTTAAGAGCTCTGTACAGGTGTGTGTGTGTGTGTGTGTGAGTGTGTGTGTGTGTGTGTGTGTGTGTGTGTGTGAGAGAGAGAGAGGAAAGGCTAGGCGACAGTCAGCTGGACTTCATGAATAAGATAAAGAGAGACGGTGTGATAAACTGTGGCTTCTGCAACACACACACACACACACACACATACAGACGCACACACACACATACACACACACACACACACACACACACACACACACACACACACACACACACACACACAGACGTACACAAACACTATTCTCTCTGGTGAATAAACACTATGAATTCTCTTAGTCACACACAAACTCAAACTTAATACTCAAGTGTGCATGCACACACACACACACACACACACACACACACATACACACACACACACACACACACACACACACACACTGAGAGAGCTTTGCGAGTGTGTTGTGCTCAGCTGCTTAGCAGGCAGTACTGCTCCCCTCTGTCTCTCTCTGCTGACTTCCTTTGACTGGAGGAGGAGGAGGAGGAGGAGGAGGAGGAGGAGGAGGAGGAGGAGGGGAGGCAAAAGAAAAGATAGCACAAGTAAGGAGGAGAAAGAAAAGAGGGGGAGGGATGAAGGAGAAAAGAAGGGATGGAGGATAAGCAAGTCAAGGACAGGTAACAGAAAGGGAGAAAGAAGGGAGAAGGAGAAAGGAGGGTAGGGAGGTGAAGAGGGACAGAAGAAGCATGAAAGAGGGAGTAAATAGAAGGAGAGAAGGAGAGAAGGAGAGAGGAGAGAAGGAGAGAAGGAGAGAGGAGAGAAGGAGAGAATAAGGAAAAGAGAGGACAAGTTGAAAGGAAAGGAGGTAGAGGCAGATGAAGGAATAAACAGAGAGCTGCAGAGGAAAGATGGTCAGAGCCAAAACACACACACACACACACACACACACACACACACACACACACACACACACACACTCAGGGTCCATTCTCTCTCAGGTGAAGCCAGTTCAGGTGAGTCAGGTGTTGACAGCATGAAGCTCCTTCTATTAATAGCTGCAGCACATTAGCATGATGCTGGCTGCTGATTAGACCAGCGAGTCGGACTAGAAGCCTGATTTTTGGGACTCGAGTCAGACTCACTTCCTGATGTCTCTGACTTCATTCAAAGCCTGATTTTTGGGACTTGTGACTTGCTTTGATGACTCGAACTTAGACTTGACGTCCAATTTTTGGGACTTGTGACTTGACTTTGACTCGCACTCTGATGACACGAACGTGGACTTGAAGCCCAATTTTTGGGACTCGACTCGAGATAGTTACTTCTATCTTTGTGAGGACCCTCATTGGAACAGTGAATTCCCTTGCAAGGTTATAATAGTTTTGCATTTTTCATCAGTTTTAGTTTTAATTTTGTTGTGAATTTTTGTTTCAATTTCAGTTAGTTTTAATGAGTTTTTAGAGTGAGTTTGCTAGTTTTAGTTTAGTTTTCATTAGTTGTAGTTTTTTGTAATGGGGTATTTGTTGGGTGGGAGATTAAAAGAGGTCACAGTAAATTTTGCCTTTATTTCCTTTGTCTGATCCATCTTCATTATGTATGAAAAAAGTTGACAAAGACGAAAACGAAGGACATTTTCACTATAATTTTAGTTAGTTTTGTAACCACACAATACAGTTTCAGTTAATTATCATTATCATGTAACCTTTAGCCCTTAAAACAAAGTCTGAAATCTAAAAAAGACAAAAAGCCTTTAAAGAAGTGAGGACCGGCCGAAATGTCCTCACTTTGCAAAAATGTCCTCACTCTGTTGGTTAAGAACGTGTTCCGGTCCTCACTATGTAGGATGTACAAGAACACACACACACGCACACACACACACACACACTCAGGGTCCATTCTCTCTCAGGTGAAGCCAGTTCAGGTGAGTCAGGTGTTGATAGCATGAAGCTCCTTCTATTAATAGCTGCAGCACATTAGCATGATGCTGGCTGCTGATTAGACGAGTGGAAGGTGAAACAGGCAGCAAACTGTCCTCCACTGACCCGACTGATACATCACCACTCCATCAAGGCGGCAAGGAGCCCGTTTGCTGCTAAGCTTCTTTGCAAAGTTGGAAAAAAAAACATTTAACAGACTTCAAATCCCCTCAAACTGCTCTAATCTACAGCCACGCACCTTCCTTCTTCCAGGAGAGATTTGCAGAACGGACGGCGGGACTCAGCCGGCTCTGAACTGGTGTGATAATAATAACCGTCATCGAGTGATTTAGGAAGGAAGCAGCAGCAACATGTGGAGCAGGTGGAATGTGTGAGTGTAATTAAGTCTCAGAGCAGAAAGACACAGCTAGAGAATATCTGGGGAACAAATTGAAGCATTTAGAAAACAGCTAGAGTCGGATATTTGTCTCAAGAGATGGAGGGGACCAAAACAGAGCAAAAATAGAGCAAATACAGCATCTCTTAGGTTTCAACAAGTCATTTTAGTCATTTTGTGTCTTTTTTTGGTCATTTTGTGTCTTTTTTGGATCATTTTGTATCTTTTTTTTATTATAGTAGGTAGCGCTGTCACGAAAGTCACAGCTCGAGTTGTCTGCCTGAACCAGCTTGTAAGTGTCAATCCATTTGAAAAAAATTAAAAAGTACTTTGCTGTCATTTTGTGTCTTTTTTTTGTGGTAATTTTGTGTCTTTTTTTGGTAATTTTGTGTCTTTTTATAGTCATTTTGTGTCCTTTTTTTGGTCATTTTGTGTCTTTTTGGTCATTTTGTGTCTTTTTATAGTCATTTTGTGTCTATTTTTGGTCATTTTGTGTCTTTTTGGTCATTTTTTGTCTTTTTTTAGTCATTTTGTGTCTTTTTTTTGTCATTTTGTGTCTTTTTTAGTCCTTTAGTCCAACATAAAATGTGATATTGAAACTTTTTTTTTTACTTTGAAAACACTATCATGCTCAATAAAGAATTTTAAATGTTGCAAATGTGAACAAAGGTGTCAAATCTAACATATAAGAGGGTTCCATCCAGTTCTATCATTTGATACTAAATCTATTTGAGCTTGTCTCCAGTTTTACTTGGTATATCATCATCAAACTGAAACTGGCCTCATGGAGTTTACAGCCAGAACTTTAGAGGTAAATTTACAGTAGGGCTCCACGCTGCTTTGTTTTCTAGTCTGGATGGAGGCAACAAGTCTGGATTATTTGGAGCTTTAGGACACTCCACAGGGTTAATAGCTTCAAAAACATCAATAAATCACTGTCACAGCAAAGCAAATGAGACAGTTAGAAGCCTTTATCTCATACTGGTGCACTTCTTTTCTTTTTTTTTTTTAGGGTCTCTTCTGGCAAAAATGCAGTTGCTGAAGCTTAAACATTTCAGCCTTCCACTGCTTTCACCGTCTGTGACTGCCAGACACTCCAGGAGTATTAGCTCAATTTGCTTTTTAAAAAAAAAAGAAAAACCCAACAAAAAAACCAGGAGCAGTCCTGCAGATTTCTGCAGAACTCGTGGCTCAAAATGCAGCAATGCATCAGTCTAACCTCCCCAGTGAAGGAAGAGGAATCTAAGCAGAGTATGTCACATGTGCATCTCTCTGTTTCTCTGTCTTTTCCCGTCACACAACACACACACACACACCATCCACATAGCGTGTGATGTGTTTGGGGGCTCCTAGCAGCACATTGTGTGATAGAAAGCCTCTTCAACAAGGCTCCATTCTTCTCAGCCAATGTTGCTGTTGATGGGTGCAGCCAGAGCTCTGAATTACCACTCTGACAGCCTTTTCCTCACTGTCGCTATTCATAGACCTCTACAGCCAAACACGCACACACACACACACACACACACACTAGACTATCTTTCTCCCTATGGTTTTCCATCACTGCTTGAAATACTCATAAACTCCCCTCTGATAGACCATCTGTGGCTTTAAAACCACACTAGACTCTCTTTCTGTGTGTGTGTGTGTGTGTGTGTGTGTGTGTGTGTGTGCGCGCGTGTGTGTGTGTGTGTGTTCTTGTACTTCCTACATTGTGAGGACCGGGATATGTTTTTAACCAACAGAGTGAGGACATTTTTGCAAAGTGAGGACATTTCGGCCGGTCCTCACTTCTTTAAAGGCTTTTTTGAGATTTCAGACTTTGTTTTAAGGGTTAAAGGTTACATGATAATGATAATAAACTGAAACTGTATTGTGTGGTTACGAAACTAACTAAAATTATAGTGAAAATGTCCTTCGTTTTCGTCTTTGTCAACTTTTTTCATACATAATGAAGATGGATCAGACAAAGGAAATAAAGGCAAAATTTACTGTGACCTCTTTTAATCTCCCACCCAACAAATACCCCATTACAAAACACTACAACTAATAAAAACTAAACTAAAACTAAAGCATTTGAAAAAAAAATACTAAACTAAAAATAGAAAATTCACTCTAAAAACTAACTAAAACTAACTGAATTTGAAAACAAAAATTCACAGCGAAATTAAAACTAAAACTAATGAAAAATCCAAAACTATTATAACCTTGCAAGGGAATTCACTGTTCCAATGAGGGTCCTCACAAAGATAGAAGTACAAGAATGTGTCTGTGTGTGTGTGTGTGTGTGTGTGTGTGTGTGTGTGTGTGTGTGTGTGTGTGTGCTGCAGGATTTAGGCTAATTTACTGAAAACAAAAAGGAAAGCTCGCTTTGGAAATCTGAATTCAGGGGGAAGAGAGAGAGAGCGGCAGGAAGGAACAGGATGGAAAAAACAAATGAAAGGAAGAACAAGAAGGAAGAAATCAATGAGCACTTCATTACCTCACCACTTTCTACCTCCCTCCACCTTTTTATTTCTTCTTCTTCTCTCAACAAACTGCATTTATTCCCCTCCATCCCTTCTTCTTCAGTAATCACCTGAATTTCCTTATTTTCGTTTAGAAGTCTCCTTCACTCTTCTCTCTTTCATCCTGCTCAGTCCTCAAACACTAAAGCTTCTACTTCATGTTAACACAACACAAGCGATGTGAAGCTTGCTAGGTGTTTTGGCCCTGATGGGTTTATTTGTTCATGCACCATGTGGCTTTCACAAAAATGCACAAGAACATTAAAGACTCCAGCAGCACAACGTTTAGCTAACTAGCCTGAAAGTAATGCAGTTAGGACTCCTTGTTCCTCATTAAATCTTTAGATTTGGAGCAGTCAGTTTACAGCAGGGGTCTCAAACTCAAATTACCTGGGGGCCACTGGAGGCAGTATCAAAATGACCAAAACAAAACACTAAATTACTTTAAAAAGACACAAAATGACCAAAAAATACACAGAATTACCAAAAAGACACAAAATTATTTAAAAAAGACACAAAATGACCCAAAAAAGACACAAAATGACCAAAAAATACACATAATTACCAAAAAGACACAAAATGACCAAAAAATACACAGAATTACCAAAAATACACAAAATTATTTAAAAAAGACACAAAATGACCAAAGAAAAAACACAAAATGACCAAAAAAGACACTAAATGACTGAAAAAACTAAATTGCTTAAAAACAGAAACAAACTGACCAAAAACAGACACAAATTATTAAACAAAGACACAGAATTACCAAAAAAGTAATTAAAACACTGTTAAGTGCCATTCATATAAAACTCACATTAAACTTTCATATCAAGGTGGGGGCCACAAAATATCATCACGAGGGCTGCAATTGGACCGCGGGCCGCGAGTTTGAGACCCCTGATCGAGAAACTCTTTTTCAAAAAAGCGATTAGCGACAAATCTTGTGATAGGATATTCCTGCTTATGAATTTACCTCGGCCATAATGTTTGTGTGTTTTTTATACGTTTTGGACGGGTTGATGGAACATTCCGTTGTACTACCCTGTGCAATGACTATAAAGGCTTCTGATGAATTTAAAACTGAGAACAGAACATTTTTTAATATTTCTTTACTTTTTCATTGAATTTTCTTTTAAATTTACAAATAAAGAACCACCGAACCTCCTTAGCAGAAGTTATTATAACCAAACTCTGCAGTTCCTCTTAGCTCTACTTTACATTTTAGCATCTTTAAGCTCATTATATTTAGTTTTTGGCCTGCAACCGGTTCAGTTTTTGTCAAACATGTTCCCAGCTGCAGCAAGCAGCTGTTTCCAGCAAAAAAAAAACTCTTACAAGTCCATTGAAAATAAATGGCACACAGATAAAGTTTTTAATGAGCCAATTAGTTGGTGAAGACCAAAACAGAGCTAGAAATAGATTAAGAAAAGGACAAGTGGCCACATAAAAAATAAATTAAATCAGGAGGAATAAAGTTGGAGAGTTGCCTTATGCAAGATGCCAACTTCACATAACTTAGCATTATTTTAGATGTGATCATGTGATTGTGCTCTTTGATCAGATGACTCTGTATGTTTGATGCAGATGGTGTCCTGTCTCCAACAGACAGTCCGTTTTTGTACCAGTCTTCAAACGGCGTGGTGATTTCGTGTCCTCTGATCTTTCTCTTGATGACAAAAGAAAATCCCTCCAGTATTTGTTGCACCGTCCACTAAGGAGCTTTGATTTTAGCTGCAATTTGATGCTGGGTTTCGTTTGTCGGCACTTAGGAAACAATTTGGTTGCCGACTGCTTCCTTAATGCTCCTTTAACATCATTACAAACAACTGGGGAAAAAAGCTGGTAATAGGGGACAATTAGGGCGAGAGGATTTTGTGCTGATTTGGTCAATATGGAGTACTAAAACTTCTAAAACTTTAAACATTCGAATGAAATACTGCATGACAAGAATTAGGTACTTGTTGAGTTTGCACTAACAACCTGTGTGTATGCAGCAGCTGATTTACTCAGACAGCAGCTCATTATGCAGTCAGACAACCTGCCCTGCAGATGCACACTGTAACTGAAGGAGATATCAGTTGGTGCAGTTTAGCAGAGGGGTTTCTATGAGATCAAGAGGCTCAGAGAGTCACTGATAACAGGAAAAGGTGCACTTAAGGGCTGTTTCCACTACCGCCCAATACCCGGAATGAGGCGGTTCTCACTCGGCGAAACGCCCCTAATTTAAATACGAGCCATCCGGAGAGGACTTTTGTCTGGACTTTTTTCGTCCCTGTAGAAGAGCAGGGTCTTTCTTCTCCCCTGAAAACAGCCTGGTTGCTGATTGGATAGAACGCTAAGCAGGATGTGACGTAGTACTCTACACAACAACACGCGTCATTGTAAAAGCCAGCGAAGCAGTGTTGCCAACTTAGCGACTTTGTTGCCATATTTAGCAACTTTTCAGACCCCCCTAGCGACTATTTTTCAACAAAGCGACTGGAGACAAATCCAGTGACTTTTCTGGTGTTATTAGAGACTTTTGGAGACTCGTTCTTACTCTACGAGCCGCCGGCCCCCCACGGCTCGTTAAGAAGAGAGAAGAGCCGTTAGTTAGCCGTTAGCGGCAGTTAGCTACAGTTAGCTCTGTATCAGTACAGTGTGTATGTGCTGCTGCTGCAGGAGGTGTTCACTTAGCGATCTCTGTTTGTGTACAACAAGCACCGGACACTCTGTGCACAGTTAGTGATGCCGGTTAATTCACCATCACTATGTTTATGATCAGCGGAGTCGCTGTGCATAATTAGCCATGCTGGTTTGTTTATGATCAGCTGCTGATGTTGTGCACAGTTAGCGACAGCGAAAACCTCTAAAGAGAGTCTCTAAATCCCTCTGGGGGCTAACTTGTAATGTAGACAGTCAGAGTGAGCCGACTATTGAGAGGGCGTGGCCTGAGACTATTGAGGGGGCGTGGCCTGAGACTATTGAGAGGGCGTGGCCTGAGACTATTGAGGGGGACTATTGAGGGGGCGTGGCCTGAGACTATTGAGAGGGCGTGGCCTGAGACTCTTGAGGGGACTATTGAGGGGGCGTGGCCTGAGACTATTGAGAGGGTGTGGCCGGAGACTATTGAGGGGGCGTGGCCTGAGACTATTGAGAGGGCGTGGCCTGAGACTATTTTGAGGGGGCGTGGCCTGAGACTATTGAGAGGGTGTGGCCGGAGACTATTGCGGGGGCGTGGCCTGAGACTATTGAGGGGGCGTGGCCTGAGACTATTGAGAGGGCGTGGCCTGAGACTATTGAGGGGGCGTGGCCTGAGACTATTGAGGGGGCGTGGCCTGAGACTATTGAGAGGGCGTGACCTGAGACTATTGAGGGGCGTGACCTGAGACTATTAAGAGGGTGTGGCCTGAGACTATTGAGGGGGCGTGACCTGAGACTATTGAGCGGGCGTGGCCTGAGACTATTGAGAGGGCGTGTCCTGAGACTATTAAGAGGGCGTGGCCTGAGACTATTGAGGGGGCGTGACCTGAGACTATTGAGGGGGCGTGGCCTGAGACTATTGAGAGGGCGTGTCCTGAGACTATTAAGAGGGTGTGGCCTGAGACTATTGAGGGGGCGTGACCTGAGACTACTGAGGGGGCGTGACCTGAGACTATTGAGGGGGCGTGGCCTGAGACTATTGAGAGGGCGTGACCTGAGACTATTGAGGGGGCGTGGCCTGAGACAATTGAGAGGGCGTGGCCTGACACTATTGAGAGGGCGTGGCCTGAGACTATTGAGAGGGCGTGGCCTGAGACTTTCTCGGTGGCCACTTTTCCCTCTAAAGGAAACACGACTATAGTGTGTCTACTCTTTACCTTAGTGGTCGACTTTCTCTCTGCCTACACCTCAGACCATTTTCTTTTTCTCACAGTATTTTTGCTCTATCATTCCCTGTATGCCTCCGCTCTCCCCTGTCCTTCAGTTTTCTTCCCTCTCTCTGCTGTGACTCATCTTTCATTCTCTCAAAGATTATATTTCCCTCAGATCTGTACGTAGAGTATTGCTCCTGTTCTCCTTCTCGCCCTTCATATATATATATATATATATATCCCCTTATACTCCTGCCTCCTTCCCTTAACATCCTTTGCTTCCCCTTTTTTACGTGGGGGCTCATTAATCAGTGTTAGGTGTGCACAAATATATGCATAACTCAGACATAGTGTACCAAGTGTAATTTATGAACTTGGATTTATGCTTAAATGTGCATTAATTCAAATGCAGTCAGACCATGCTGGACCACAGTACAGGAGGGAAAGTGCATTTTTACAAAGATGTAATAGCAGTAATATAAGTTCAGGCATGCAAACAATTAAAACCCTGCAAAGATACTATCCAAGACTTCAGTCCGACTGATGTGTTTAATCCAGGTTATATCGGTGCAGAGCTATGAGGAATGCGAAAAGCAAGAAACAAGAAATTCCAACAGGGTATCTGCAGGATCTTAAAAACCTAATAATTTGAAATCAAGGCCTTAAATGTCTGAAATTCTCTTAAAATCTTAGTAAAAATGTCTTAGGTACAAATTTGAAAGGTCTAAAAGATGTATTAACATTACTTTTATTTAAAACAAAGGCTTAAACTTCATTCTCGCTTTTAAATGTTTAGATTTTTTGAGGACGGACCTAATTACCTCTGCAGCCCGGTCACAATTAATTGAGCACAACCAGCTTGTGTGTTACAGACTATACTAGTATAGCAGCAGAGAAAACATAACGAAAGCCAAATTACTTGTGTAAGATCGGTAAGTGCAAGTTCAACAATTTGTGGATTCATATAATTTGCAAGTTATTCTGAGTCTCCAATTTTCCTTCATGTCTTTTTGTACTTTTTTTGCCAGTATAGATGTGAAACGGATCTTAAATTATATTCATTATGGTCTCAGAAAAGTCTTAAAATATCTTAAATTTGACTTGTTGAAGCCTGCAGAGACCCCGTTAAAAGCCAGGTGTAATTTCTGACATCACCTTTTTTTTATATCTCATAATGCACGCTGTTCTCTCAACCATTATTTTAGAGGCTCAACCATTCTAATAGTATTACTATAGTGCTGCACAACAGGAAGTGCACTATTGCCAACATATTACTATAGATGACATTGATTATGATTGTATTGTTCACTTATACTGCCTTACTTATTGTGCAGAAGTATGGGGTAATACATATGTGAGCAATATATTGCCTTTGTTCTTATTGCAGAAAAGAGCAATCCGAATCATCCACAAAGTCAACTTTAGGGAACATACCAAGAGTTTATTTATTAAATCAGGGTTATTGAAACTGACAGAGATAATAGAACTCCAGACACTGTTAATTATGTTCAAAGCCAGAAACAGAGTTTTACCAGAAAACCTGCAAAAGCTATTTGTGTTTACTTCAGAAGATGAAAATCATAGAAGAAGATTTGATTTTAGGCACCAAGTTGCTCGGACTACTTTGAAACAAATTGTACAGACATTAATAGATTTTAAAAAATGGACAAATGCAGAAAAAAATGTCAATATGTACTGGAAACTTACACTGATTGTTTATGATCAGTTGTTTTTTTTTGGTTTTGAGATGTAAACATGTACTTGTATGGGTTTTTGTTTGTTTTTTGTCTTGTTTGTTTGTTTTTGTTGTTTTAAGTGTTTTGTTACAATCAAAGTTTTGTTGGTGTAGGCGACTGAAAATCAATTGTATGTGATGTCAGACCATCTTTTTATTTATTTTATAGTTGGGGGCAGAGTTCTTGCTGCTCCGTTCTAATCATGAAGGTGTCGAGTGTCTCTGTACACATTTTGTTGTCCACCTTCATGAAAGGAACAAAATAAATAAATAAACAAAAATTAAATACGATTAAATTAAATAAATAAGATTAAGGCTACGTTTACACGAGGACGGTCTGAACAGAAGAGGCAAAAGTGGCGTCTCGTCTTCACTTTTTATTCCTCGTTTAGACGAGCGTTTTCGGGAGGAAATCTGCTGCATACGGTGACGCAAAAGTGTGTGGAATTGGATTGTATGCAGCCAGGCGGCATCACTTAAAGCCATAAGAGCATCTTTGGGCATGCAGAAGTTTTCACGCCACACATTTTCATCAGCTACTCCTTCCACAAAGTTCTCCACCATCACTAGATCTCCCAGGTCTCGTTCACAGCCGTCTGGCTCGCCTCCGACCAATTGCTGCATCCAGAATGTGATAGAGGTAATTCCAGATCCTTCTCTGTTCACTAATACTATCTGTACATATCCTGGACATTTGGTGGAAAGACTCCTGTAAGTTTATTAGAGCTGCCAGAGCAGCTTGAAGGTCCCACCATGGAAATAATCCCACGTTTCTTTATTTCCTGTCCTGGAGCATGTATGTGACGTAAACACATACGTGACGTGAGCAGATCAGATCAGAGTTTTGTGTCTTGTCAGTGTAGACGACACGCTACGGAGGAGAGGATTACACTTTTCCACTTTGGAGGGTGGTTTCAGATTTTTGTGTTTTTAAGCCCCCAAAACGCCGTCACCGTCTAAACGAAAGGCACTTCCGATAAAATATTTTGTTGTTTTTACCCGCGAGCGTCCTGGTGTAAACGGGGCCTCAGATTCAGTTTTGCACACACACTCACTGAAACAGCGAGCAGTGAGTTTGTCCTGTCTGCATCTAAGCCATCCTTTACACACCAGTGAACACAGCATGCTGCAGCACACTGCTGCTCCCAGGGAGCAGTGGAGGGTTGGGTGTCTTGCTCAAGGGCACTTCAGTCCTTGACCTGTCAGTCCTGGGACTCAAACCAGTGTTACAAGCCAGATTCTCTAACCTGGAGGCCACAGACTGCTCACTAATGTACCATTATACAGCAGCAGTGGTGGGAGCTGTACTAACCCTGATCAGTGGTAATGTCATGTCCAGTTTAAAAAGCGGTACAAACACACGGTTTTCACCAGGTACAGAGAGGAAGAAGGGCTTCAACAACTGGGTGTTTAGGTAAATTATACATTATTCATGTATTTGTTTATTTAATCTATTTTTTTGTAAATATGTATTATGTAAATGTGTATGTTTAGGGAAACGAAATGTGTTAACTGAGTAGTGGAGAAGGGGTTTAGGTTTAAATAAGCATATTATGCTTCATCCTACTCCTTTTCGGACATGTTGCGTTCACATTATAGCTTTTGTTTTGACTATTGCTATTTTTTGTTTTGATGATTCTCATTGGATTTGTTTGTTTTTGAGTTTACTTAGTTGTGTTACTCGCACATGTTGGAAATAAAAAAGATGAACTGAACTTAACACAGCACAATTAGACATTTTTTAGCAGAATTAAAGTGCATAAAATTAAAGTGAAAAAATTAAGAATTAAAGTGCATAAATATATATATATATATATATATATATATATATATAAATATGCACTTTAATTCTGCTCAAAAATGTTTTTCAGCACAACCTCACCTATATGACCTTAATTATTATTTTTTTCACTTTTTCACTAACATTTTGAATCCAAAGGAAACAAAAAAAGCCCAAAAGAATTGCTAAAAAAGGAAAAGACTGCATGGTTTCTGCTCAAAATCGCATGGGGTTAATATAAAGTGGGCGTGTCCATATAGAACCTTTTCATGCAGATATCTTGAGTTCAGAGGTCAAGGGACAACTTTGAAAATGGACATCAGCTGGTACTTTTACTTCAAAAATGACGACTGGTTTAATCAGCTGTATTGTATAAACTTATTAATCTGCAAAGTAGCAACTGTAGCCGTCAAATAAATGTAGTGGAAAGAAAATATTCCTCTAAAATGCTCTACAGTAAAAAGTAGAAACGAGCATAAAATGGAAATCACAACAAACAGCTGGAAATGTGCTTGAATAGAAGTGCCACTGTTCATTATTCACGAGATCCGTGCAGAGACCTCTGACTTGTTTTTGTCCAGAACAGAGATTTATCAGTGCAGCAGTGTTGTGTTATCTGTTGAGGCCTTAGTGTGTCACACAGCACTTCATAGAGTGAAAGCGACTGTTTGATAGCAGACGAGCTGCTCTCACATGGCCCTCCGCCCGGGGCACCACTCTCTGTCTTCTAGACGCTATTATTTGAATGTCAAAGAGTACATTGTGTTTCCTTCACATTCCTCTATGCAGAGAATACAGTTCAATGGAGCTCTAACAGCCAGAACTTTTTTATTTTACTCTTTGTGTATTATCGCAGCACCGAGGTCCAAAGACATTTTTATATTTGGTAACTTCAGTATAAGAACTACAGTACAGGCCAAAAGTTTGGACACACACCTTCTCATTCAATGCGTTTTCTTTATTTTCATGACTATTTACATTGTAGATTCTCACTGAAGGCATCAAAACTATGAATGAACACATATGGAATTATGTACTTAACAAAAAAAGTGTGAAATAACTGAAAACATGTCTTGTATTTTAGATTCCTCAAAGTAACCACCCTTTGCTTACTAGAATATAAGACATGTTTTCAGTTATTTCACACTTTTTTGTTAAGTACATAATTCCACATGTGTTCATTAATAGTTTTGATGAATTCACAATGTCAATAGTCATGAAAATAAAGGAAACGCATTGAATGAGAAGGTGTGTCCAAACTTTTGGCCTGTACTGTATATATATTTGGTAACTTCAGTGGATATCAATGGGGTCCCCATGTCTCTCTGTTTGGTCGTAGAACCACATGGATTTCTTCCAGCTAATCAGCAAAGATCAGGCTACGTCACAGACAGAGACAACATGACATCTGACCAATCAGTATGATAATAATATAATAATATTAACTTTATTCACCTGGACCTCCAATGTAAAAACGAAAAATTTAGGAAAAAATCTGCAAGAAACAGTCGTACAAACAGAGTTATTCTTCAGTGACTTTGAAAATTTACTAGATTAAAGTGACAAATCTGCAAGAAAAAAGTTGCAGATTTACGAGAAAAAAGTGGGGGGAAAAAAAAAAAATTCTCGCAGATTCACCACTTTAAAATCTCATAAATCAGCGACTTTTTTTCTCGTAGATTTGCCACTTTAATCTCGTAAACTTTTTTCTCAACATATTAGGCTACCACCCCCCCGCGGGTCCTTTTTTTTTTTTTTTTTAACACATTATGGCAATATGTAATATCCTCCAAGGTTGAAATTTGGAATTTGCAAGTATTTCAATGAGTGCCCTATTAAGGGTTACAACATGTTGCCTTCAAATTCTGCCAGACGAATCTTGCTCGTCTCTGTGTGAGCCATGTCCAGTGGAGCGGAGAGACTTTCCCTGACATTTCCAGAAAGGCAGTTTGCTCACAGTATGTGGATAATAATTGCCTCAGCCTTGGTGTGAAGGTTAGCCTGTGATTGTTTGTTTGTAACCAACAAGACGGACAATCTAATAGCACGTGCATGAGCATGTTTCCTGCAGGAAGTTGTAGAAACTCTCAGGGGTTAGGAGGTAACATAAGGCTTGTTTCCATTAGGTATTTTCCCTCTAGTGAGCTGCTATGGGTGCTATGCTAGTCGATGCTGAATGGATACGGTTGAGGTTTTGCGCATGCATGATTCATTTGCAGACTGGTGCAAACTGGACGCTGAGGGGTTAACGTCTCCTGCTCTGCTGACTGCAGCTGGGAGAGACTGCTGCGGGAGGACTGGGCCGCTTGTGAGTGCTTTGGGACGGCGCCTGCCACTAGTTAAGAAGAGTAGGAACGAGTTTCCAAAAGTCTCCAATAACACTGGAAAAAGTCACAAGATTTGTCGCTAGTCGCTTTTTTGAAAAAGAGTCTCTAGAGCATGGGTCTCAAACTTTCGGCACGCGGGCCAATTTCGGCCCTCGTGACGATATTTTGTGGCCCTCACCTTGATTACATTTGAATTTAATGTGAGTTTTATATGAATGGCACTTTGCCGTGCTGTGTATGGAAGGTTCGTTGAATTACTTTTTTTGGTCATTTTGTGTCTTTTTTAGTAATTTTTGGGGATTTTTTGGGTCATTTTGTGTCTTTTTTAAATAATTTTGTGTCTTTTTTAAGTAATTTAGTTTTTTTCTGTCATTTTGTGTCTTTTTTTGGACATTTTGTTTGTTTTTTTAAATCTTTTTTTTGTCTTTTTTTGGTAATTCTGAGTATTTTTTGGTAATTCTGTGTCTTTTTTTGGTAATTGTGTCTTTTTTTAAGTAATTTTGTGTCTCTTTTGGTAATTTTGTGTCTTTTCTTAAATAATTTTGTGTCTTTTTTTGGTCATTTTGATACTGCCTCCAGCGGCCCCCAGGTAATTTGAGTTTGAGACCCCTGCTCTAGAGGATCTGAATAGTCGCTAAATATAGCGACAAGTTGCTAAGTTGGCAACACTACTTGTTGGTTAGCCGCTACAAAAGTACCTGTATGGGAACAGAAGCCGAGGGAAACTAACTAGTGGGCGGAGCCAAAACACGCAGCCACTTTTCAAAAAGTACTCAGTGGAAACACGCCTATACTCAACTGACTCATCTAGACACAAAATGTGCACGTTCATGCTCCCATTTAGAAACACCATAAACTCACCTGTAGCGTCAACCATTCACACAGTTTTGACAGTAAATACACATCCACCTAGCCCTACACACACACACACACACACACACACACACACACACACAGAGGGCTGAATTTAGGATTCAGCAGGCGGATATTGCTTTACAGCTGTGATTAGCTGGGTGCATGAAGAAAGAGGAAGCCGGCAGCCTGCTGATTCGTGCAGCTATTAACTGGCATCGGGGAGCGCTCGCCTATCTGCGAATACGTCAATTACAAAAATACGATTACAGCCTAGTAGGAGGGGGAGGATTTGTGTTATCCCCAGCTTCTCTCTCTCTCTCTCTCTCTCTCTCTCTCTCTCTCTCTCTAACCCTAACCCTAACCTTAACCCTCAGAGATGAGACAAGGGGCAGAAAAAAATGTGAGGGGAGGGAACAAATGTTTCGGGGCAATAGGTGAATGAATAGAGGGACAAATGGGCCGAAGCAGGTTAAGAGAAAAATGAAGGAATAAAGAAGGTGGAGAGAGAGGAAAGGCAGGGACACAAAGAGTGTGAAGATGCAGACACACACTGGCTTAAATCACCACTGACACTGGTTCTGTTTTATTAAAGCTGCTGCGTTCACATGGTGACACCCGGTTTGTGAGGAATCATACGAAGTAAAAAAAAAAGGCTTTGCAGTTTACGTGCCATGTTTGTCTGCAAGGTGCATTACTCTTTTACTGCATGTGCAGGAAAGGAAGTTAGTTTCAGTTAGTCTGGTAGAATCTCTGTTAGAGTGAGACAGCCTGATGGCTGTAGGAGAGAAGGATCTTTTGAATCTCTCCGTCCTGCAACAGAGAAAGAGGAGCCGTCCACTGCTGTTTTTTTGGTCCATAAAGGTTTTGTGTAGCGGATGATCTGGGTATTTCAAGATGGCCTCCAACGTGTTGACAGTGCCTGTCTCCACCACCTCCTCCACTGTGTCCAACCTGGCTCCAACCACAGAACCAGCTCCTTAGATCAGTCCAATTTGTGTCTATTTCGTTAATTTTGTGTCCTTTTTAGGTCATTTTTACATCTATTTTTGGTCATTTTGTATCTTTTTTGGTCATCTTTACATCTATTCTTGGTCAATTTGTGTCTATTTCGAGAATTTTGTGTCCTTTTTAGGTCCTTTTTATATTTATTTATTCT
This sequence comes from Centropristis striata, assembly GCF_030273125.1. NCBI lineage: Eukaryota > Metazoa > Chordata > Actinopteri > Perciformes > Serranidae > Centropristis > Centropristis striata. The sequence goes on from NC_081536.1 coordinate 32,210,406, forward strand.
TCTTCTTCTTCAAACATTCTTGATAATAACCAGTGTTATGTGTGTGTCCAACCTGGCTCCAACCACAGAACCAGCTCTTTAGACCAGTCTGTCCAACATCCTTCATCTCTGTGTGTGATGCTGCCTCCCCAGCAGACTGCAGCATCAAACAACACACTACCACCACAGACTGATAAAACATCTGCAGCATCGTACTACACATGTCCAGAGATCTGAGCTTCAAGAAGAACCATTGGTCATTTTGTGTATTTTTTAAAAATAATTTTGTGTCTTTTTTTGGGGTCATTTTGTTTCTTTTTAAAGTAATTTGTGTCTTTTTTGGTAATTCTGTGTATTTTTTGGTCATTTTGTGTCTTTTTTTCAAAAGTAATTCTGTGTATTTTTCAGTCATTTTGTGTCTTTTTTCAGTCATTTTGTGTCTTTTTTTGGTCATTTTGATACCGCCTCCAGCGGCCCCCAGGTAATTTGAGCGCTGCATAAAGACAGTAAAATAGAGAAGAGGAATCTAAGACTAATGGATTTATGGAGATGAGCAGAGACACGGAGCTGCAGTAGACGGGAGTCATAGAGGAGGTTAGCATGGAGGGAGATTAGAGGGTAAGTGGGGGCCTGGTAGTGGCAGAGGGGGAGCTTGCAGTTACAGCAGCCCATAATTGTTCGTCATGCCTGGGTCCCCAGTGAGCCACTGCTTGGTCGGGTCCCCAGGGGCTCTGAGATGTGTGCGTGTATGTGTGTGTGTGTGTGTGTGTGTGTGTGTGTACTGGAGTGAGATATCAAAATGTGAAACCTGAGAATAAGAAGAGACTTAAAGAATCCAGTTTCAACCCAGAAACGGGTCAACGTGAGAGTATTGTGTGAAAATGCACGTCACGTCCTTGTTTGTTTTCAGATTTTTTGTATTCCGTCCATGACTTGAAGTGTGCGACTGCATGTTTGAATTTAAACAGTGTGTCCGCCCGCATGAATGTGTGTGTCCTCCTGAGTTTTATATGAATGGCACTTTACCATGTTGTGGGTGGAAGGTCGCTTTAATTATTTTTTTTGGTAGCCAAAATTTTGTGTCTTTTTTTGGAAATGTTGTTTCTTTTTAATAATTTTGTGTCTTTTTTTAAAATAATTTTGTGTCTTATTTTTAACAATTTTGTGTCTTTTTAATAATTTTGTGTATTTTTTGGGAAATTTTGTGTCTTTTTAGTAATTTTGTGTATTTTTTTGTCATTTTGCGGGTTTTTTGGGTCATTTTGTTTCTTTTTTTTAGTTTTTCAAATTTGAAACCTGAGAATAAGGACGGAGACTTTTCTGGGTTTCGACCCAGAAACGGGTCAACGTGAGAGTATTCTGTGAAAATGCACGTCACGTCCTTGTTTGTTTTCTGTTTTTTTGTATTCCGACCATGACTAGAAGTGTGCGACTGCATGTTTGTGTCTCCTCAGTCTGTGTGAAACAGAGTTTAAACAGTGTGTCTGCCCGCATGAATGTGTGTGTCCTCATTTCCAGCCGAGCCGAGGTCAAAAGGCCGCGCTCCAGGGACCACAACGCCATTTAAAACTCAACGCTGCTGCTTCAAAATGTTTAATTCAACCAGTCAGTGCGGTTCCGCTGAGACTGGCTGCTGAAGGAGTGACAGAGAGAAGAAAGAAGGAAGGAAGGAAGGAGAGTATAAGTGAGGACAAACGTCTGGATAATACCAGCAAGAAATCTTGTTTTTTTCCCTCCAATCGCTCCAATGTTTTCTCTCTCTTCTTCTTCAGACAAACACTCAGTTTTGTTTATGAAGGCCGTCCAACATGGCTGCAGACAAACACTTAACACAGCTCCATCTAAGGCCTTGGGTCTCAAACTCGCGGCCCGCGGACCAATTGCGGCCCTCATGACGATATTTTGTGGCCCCCACCTTGATATGAAAGTTTAATGTGAGTTTAATATGAATGGCACTTTACTGTGTTGTGTGTGGAAGGTCCCTTTAATTACTTTTTGGTGATTTTGTGTCTTTTTAAATAATTTTGTGTCTTTTTGGTGGTTTTGTTTCATTTTTTTTGTAATTTTGTGCATTTTTTTGGTCATTTTATGTCTTTTTTGTCATTTTGTGTCTTTTTTTGGTCATTTTGTGTCTTTTTTGGTAATTTTGTGTCTTTTTGGTAATTTTGTTTCTTTTTTTAAGTTATTTAGTTTTTTTTCTGTCATTTTGTATCTTTTTTGGTAATTTTGTGTCTTTTTAAATAATTTTGTGTCTTTTTAAATAATTTTGTGTCTTTTTGGTAATTTTGTTTCTTTTTTAGTAATTTTGTGTATTTTTTTGGTCATTTTGTGTCTTTTTTGTCATTTTTTAAAGTAATTTAGTTTTTTTCTTTATTTTCTATCATTTTTGGTAATTTTGTGCCTTTTTTTGGTCATGTTGATACTGCCTCCAGCGGCCCCCAGGTAATTTGAGTTTGAGACCCCTGGACTAGGCACTTTTCCATCATTCAAGTTTATTTATTTAAATATTTGTGATTTGATTTTCTGTTCATAATAAACTCCAGGCCTGTGTTTATTTATGCATGTATTATACAAGGTTAGTTTGTACCGAGCAAAACTGTATTTCTGTTTAAACATAAAAAAATAAAAAAATAAAAAATTTTTAAATGATTAAGCTGTGGCTGAGGTTCTCCCAGGCTGGATGTGTTCATTTAAACCAGTCAAATGTCAAATAGCTCGCAGGTTTTCTACAAGAAATATATTTAGCTGACATTTACAGAGATACAAACGGCACACTTGGTACACACAACCAGCGGTGGAAGAAGTATTCAGACCTCTTACTTTAGTAAAAGTACTAATTACTAAGTACTACACTGTGAAATTACTCCACTACAGTAAAAGTCCTGCATTCAAAACTTACTGAAGTAAAAGTACAAAAGTATCAGCATCAAAATGTACTTAAAGTATCAAAAGTAAAAGTACTCGTTATGCAGAATGGACCCACTCAGACTGTTTTATGTATCCCAGATATATTATTGGATTATTAATATTATTGATGCATTTATGTAAGCAGTGTTTTAATCACTTTACATTATTTCTTCATGTTGAATGTGTTTTGTATGTTAAATCTCAACCTGTAAAGTAACTAAAACTGTCAGCTAGATGTAGTGGAGTAAGAAGTAAAAAGTTACATCAAATGGAAATACTCAAGTAAAGTACAAGTACCTCAAAATTGTATTTAAGTACAGTATTTGAGTAAATGTACTTAGTTACATTCCACCACTGTACACAACTAATTTACAGATATAATAATGGCACCTAAATGTGGTGCTTTATAATTAATAAAAGCTGCATACTATCAATGGATGTACATAACAAACTCATGCTGAGTCACAATGCCAATGTTAGCTTACAGCATGGGTCCCAAACTCGCGGCCCGCGGGCCAATTTTGGCCCTTGTGACGATATTTTGTGGCCCCCACCCTGATATGAAAGTTTAATGTGAGTTTTATATGAATAGCACTTTACCGTGTTGTGTGTGGAAGGTCCCTTTAATTACTTTTTTGGTAATTTTGTGTCTTTTTTGGTAATTTTGTGTCTTTCTTAAAATAGTTTTTAAGTTTTTTTCTGTCATTTTGTGCCATTTTTGGCCATTTTGTTTCATTTTTGGGTCATTTTGTGTCTCTTTTAAATAATTTTGTGTCTTTTTTGGTAATTCTGTGTATATTTTGGTCATTTTGTGTCTTTTTTAAAGTAATTTAGTGTTTTTCTAGTAATTTTGTGTCTTTTTTTTGGTCATTTTGTGTCTTTTTCTAGTAATTTTGTGTCTTTTTTTTGTCATTTTGATACCGCCTCCAGCGGCCCCCAGGTAATTTGAGTTTGAGACCCCTGTGCCGTCCACTGCTGTTTTTTTGCTCCATAAAGGTTTTGTGTAGCAGATGATCCGGGTATTTCAAGATGGCCTCCAACGTGTTGACAGTGCCTGTCTCCACCACCTCCTCCAGTGTGTCCAACCTGGCTCCAACCACAGAACCAGCTTTTTAGATCAGTCCAATTTATGTCTATTTCGTTAATTTTGTGTCCTTTTAAGGTCATTTTTACATCTATTTTTGGTCATTTTGTGTATATTTTGGTCATTTTGTGTCTTTTTAAAGTAATTTAGTGTTTTTTCCGTCATTTTGTGTCTTTTTTTTTGGTCATTTTGTGTCTTTTTTTTAGTCATTTTGTGTCTTTTTTTGGTCATTTTGATACCGCCTCCAGCGGCCCCCAGGTAATTTGAGTTTGAGACCCCTGTACTACATAGATCGAACAGAGTTACTTTAAAGAAGTATCAGACAGTTTCAGTGAAACACATTATTGTTGCTTTATTCTAAAAATAAACTCCTACATAAATGACTATACAGCTCTACTGCACCTAGCTGCTCTCTTCACTGTCGCAGTTCAGCATTAGACTGTCAGGTAGACTCTCTCTCTCTCTCTCTCTCTCTCTCTCTCTCTCTCTCTCTCTCTCTCTCTTTGAAGGACATTGGACAAATTAATTCCATAAAGGAGAGTCTATGACAGTTTGCTTTGATATGATCCTCAGAGAATGTGTGTCTGCACGTATAAGGGAGACGGCATGTTTGTGAGTCTGTGTGTGTGTGTGTGTGTGTGTGTGTGTGTGTGTGTGTGTTTGTGTTTGCATCGTTGGGAGTCTCCACAGACTCCCTGTGTTGCAGCCTGCCTGTGGTGATAAGCAGATGATGAAAGCCACAGACTGTGTGTGTGTGTGTGTGTGTGTGTGTGTGTGTGTGTGTGTGTGTGTGTGTGTGTGTGTGTGTGTGTTCATTACCTGCTGTGTGTTGTTGGAGGAGGGTAGAGGGTTGGAGACCATTGGTCCAAAGATGTCTAGTTCATCGCTGATTGGTGCAGCACCAGCCAAGCCCCTCCCACCTCCCTCTGGAGCATCTGAGAGAGAGAGAGAGAGAGAGAGAGAGAGAGAGAGAGAGAGAGAGAGAGAGAGAGAGAGAGAGAGGGTTTGTTATTAAATGCCACATCAGGCTAGTAGATCTAACAACTGACTTGCCTGATTGGGCAAGTGGTAAAAAAAATAGTGAAACGAGGGCTGCACAATTAATCATGATCACGATTTTGGCCGCCACAAATGTCTCACAAAACAAGAGTTTAGTTGTGTGGCATTAGAGGATGTGGACCAACTTCAGCCTGAACAATTGGTTTACCTTCTTGCTTTTCTTCCCCCCCCCCAATTTAATGAATTACTCATTTTTCTCCCCATACCTAGTTATTTTCTTTTATTCTCCTTTTATTTCTTTACTTTTAGTAGGCCCTTTACTTTTTGTCATCTTGTTTCTGTCTGGAACCCCAAAATGTGTGATTTCTAATGACGTTAAAATAAATGAAAAGAAAGTAAATAGGAAACTACAATGCTTTGGCCTCGGTTTCACACTTTTCTGTTGTTGTTTGGTAATGAACGTTAGCTATTTTTAGCTGTTTTTTTGCCCTGGCTCCTTCCTTTTTCACTGATTGGCACTGTAAGTGAAAATTTTAGATCTTAATGTCAATGTAATAAACATTATAAGGACTTTTGCAGACTTTTTTCATACAACTAACTGCTAAGATTTCTCTTTTTTACTGAGAATAATTAAAAAACAATATTTAACCTGCTGACAAAGAGCTCAGAAATGGACCTTGTGTTGTAAAAAAAAAGACATTTTATCCACAATAAGGACATTTTACTGAACTAGTGCATATATTAATGATTTAAAAGAATAGGAATGATTGGAGAGACAGAAAGGGAGCTTAATAAACAGCAGAATGTGAAGGCACTGAGACAAATAGGACTTATTCAATCTGACCTTTGCATGCATATGCAAAAGTATTTAAAAGACTCAAGCTGTTCAAAAACGCCCCACAGAGCTCAATTTACAATTACCATGCTTGATAATTGGAACATCCTCAAGAAAATTCTTTTGACTGCTCTCCTTCAGTACTTCCCCTTTGCTCGAAAAATATTTAATTTATGCTTATCCTTTTGCCCTTGGAAAAATAATTATGCGTAATTGCAAATATATTTCACATTGTGTCACAGACCTGCTTCAGTTTTGGCTGTTATGTAAAGTCAGTTGGATTAACAAGAGTCTAATATTGTACAACTTTAAAAAGTCATGTTCTGTCTGTCAGAGCACAAAAAAAAGAAAAAAAAAGAGGCTAAAAATATTAACAGTTAGCAGTTAAAGACATTAATAACATTCATTGTTGCATTACATTTAGGTGTGCCAGTTTCAGGACTATTTACATTGCAGCGCACATATAGAGTCCGGAGGCTAATGGTGCATTCAAGGTCTACATAAATGTCAGAATTTTCTACGTTGTTCTGAGTTCCAAGTTCCGGCTTTCAAGTTCTGACTTTTTATTTACTTAACTATTTTGTGGCCCCCAGCTTGATATGAAAGTTTAATGTGAGTTTTATATGAATGGCACTTTACCGTGTTGTGTGTGGAAGGTCCCTTTAATTACTTTTTTTTGGGTAATTTTGCGTCTTGTTTGGGTAATTTTGTGTCTTTTTTAAATAATTTTGTGTCTTTTTTAAATAATTTTGTGTCTTTTTTTGGTCATTTTGTGTCTTTTTTTAGTAATTTAGTTTTTTTCTGTCATTTTGTGTCTTTTTTTTGTAATTTTGTGTCTTTTTTTCTGGTCATTTTGTGTCTTTTTCAAGTAATTTAGTTTTTTTCTGTCATTTTGTGTCTTTTTTTGGTCATTTTGATACTGCCTCCAGCGCCCCCCAGGTAATTTGAGTTGGAGACCCCTGGTGTAAATTAAACACACCATACGGCGTTACGGTACTAACGTGTTAGATGCGCCTTCAAAATAAAAGCAAACACATGTAGTGCTCAAAATAAGAGCACATGGATGTGTTAACAGAGTCCACCACAGAATTCACAAGAAGACTGTCAAAATAAGACGCCTTAAATAAAACATAGAAGACACAATAATTCTCTAAAATATGCAATGATTCAGATGGAATAGTGGCTTTAGAATGTGCGAGAGGCACCAAATTTAGAATTTTTGGGCAAAATGATCTCTCCCAGAGCCCAAGATTTATTTATTTAGGTTGCTGTTGCACTACTGTTTTGTATACTGTTTTATTTAAAAATAAATGTTAAAATAAATGGCTTGGATCTGCTGTATTTATTCATGTTTTACAAAGGGTTTAACCTGAGCCAGGCCTTTCCACAATGATAATCATATCACAGTCATGCAGGTGTAGGATGATTTTTTTTAATTTTTATAACATACTGGTATCGGAACATCTCTAAAACCAGCTGCATGCAAGTATGCTTGCTATTTCAGTAGTTTAAACTATTATTTGTGATACTATTATTATATAAAAACTGTGTTGTTCAGAGAGAGCCTCTCCCGTGGTGCTTAAGAGGAAACCTCGAGTACACAATGTACCATGAGAGAGAGAGAGAGACAGTGATGGAGAGGCAGACAGCGGGAGCAGAGGGAGTGTGTGAAAAGGAAGATAGAGTGAACTGTGTGTGTGTGTGTGTGTGTGTGTGTGTGTGAGCCAGCGAGCAGCAGAGGTCATTTATATAACCACAGTGATGAAACATACATAATTTAGCCCTTTTAAAGTGTGAACAAGGCTGAGCTCCTTTAGCCAGACAGCAGGGAACAAGGAAAGCCATTTACTGAGAGAAGGCTACAAGGACCACTCAACATCCTTTCAAACCACTTATTAAAACTCATTTTCAAAAATTACTTTGATAGTGCCGTCTTCCATCCTAATAATTAAACTATTGATTTTTGCTCTCTGTACGTCTTCTGCTGCCTTCAGGCCCCGTTAAGGCAAATAAGGGATTTGTAAAACTGAGGCTATGAATAAAATTGACTTGAACTTCCAGTTTCAGGACTATTTACATTGCAGCGCACATAGAGAGTCTGGCGGCTAATGGTGCGTTCAAGGTCTACACAAATGTCAGAATTTTCGACGTTGTTCCGAGCTCCCAATTCCGGCTTTCAAGTTATGACTTTGAGTGTAAATTAAACACACCACACGGCGTTCCGGTAAGAACGTGTAGCTTTCAAAATAAGAGCACATGGATGTGTTAGCAGAGTCCACCACAGAGTTTACAAGAAGACTGTCAAAATAAGATGCCTTTAATAAAACATAGAAGAAGCCTTATTCTCCTTTACAATAATTCTCTAAAATATGCAATGATTAAGATGGAATAGTGGCATTAGAATGTGCGAGAGGCACCGAATTTAGGATTTTAGGGCAAAAATGATCTCTCCCAGAGCCCAAGATTTATTTATTTAGGTTGCTGTTGCACTACTGTTTTGTATACTGTTTTATTTAAAAAATAAATGGGCTGGGCTATGAATAAAATTGACTTGAACTTCCAGTTTCAGGACTATTTACATTGCAGTGCACATAGAGAATCCGGCGGCTAATGGTGCGTTCAAAGTCTACACAAATGTCAGAATTTTCGACGTTGTTCCGAGCTCCCAATTCCGGCTTTCAAGTTCTGACTTTGAGTGTAAATTAAACACACCATAAGAACGTGTTAGACCTGCTTTCAAATAAAAAAGCAAACACATGTAGCTTTCATAATAAGAGCACATGGATGTGTTAGCAGAGTCCACCACAGAATTTACAAGAAGACTGTCAAAATAAGAGGCCTTTAATAAAACATAGAAGAACAATTATTCTCCTTTACAATAATTCTCTTAAATATGCAATGATTAAGATGGAATAGTAGCATTAGAATGTGCGAGAGGCACCGAATTTAGGATTTTAGGGCAAAAAAGTTCTCCCCCAGATTAATTTACTTAGGTTGCTGTTGCACTACTGCTTTGAATACTGTTTTATTTATAAATAAATGGGCTGGGCTATGAATAAAATGGACTTGAACTTCCTGTCGTTATGAGCTTGGCTTTTATTCTGATAGTTAAATCACTTCATAAATTGCTGCTTGAAGCCTATTATGATTATGACTTTCAGGGGCTGATGACAGGTGCAAGTCACATTGTTACATATTCAAATCTAGGAGAGAAAAATTGCATTTCATCTGCATCAATTACCCTCCTATCACTCCAACAGCCCCCCTCTCTTCACCAAAAACCCATTCAGCCATTGCCATGGAAAAAAGCCGCAGGGAGAAAAGGGCCCATCATCATCATCATCATCACCATCATCATCATCATCATCGCTGGCATGTCAGGCAATAAGCCCAACGTCCTTTATTACGGGATGGAGCCGCTTCTTGAGAGCACTCTCAGCTTCACCATGGAAACAGACCCATAGTTCAGGGTGGGGGTGTGTTTTATAATCACCCCAAACCCCTTTACCCCAAGTACACACACACACACACACACACACATTCTTGTACTTCTATCTTTGTGAGGACCCTCATTGGAACAGTGAATTCCCTTGCAAGGTTATAATAGTTTTGGATTTTTCATTAGTTTTAGTTTTAATTTTGTTGTGAATTTTTGTTTTCAAATTCAGTTAGTTTTAATGAGTTTTTAGAGTGAGTTTACTAGTTTTAGTTTAGTATATATATTTTTTTAATGCTTTAGTTTTAGCTAAATTTGTTGGGTGGGAGATCAAAAGAGATCACAGTAAATTTTGCCTTTATTTCCTTTGTCTGATCCATCTTCATTATGTATGAAAAAAGTTGACAAAGACGAAAACGAAGGACATTTTCACTATAATTTCAGTTAGTTTTGTAACCACACAATACAGTTTCAGTTAATTATCATTATCATGTAACCTTTAACCCTTAAAACAAAGTCTGAAATCTAAAAAAAGCCTTTAAAGAAGTGAGGACCGGCCGAAATGTCCTCACTTTGCAAAAATGTCCTCACTCTGTTGGTTAAAAACGTGTTCTGGTCCTCACTATGTAGGAAGAACAAGAACACTCACTCACACACACACACACACACACACACACACACACACACACACACAGAGCTTCCCAGTATCTTCAATGAATACAGCGGCCTCATTCAGCAGTGGGAGGCTGTCACATTAAGGACTTGGCCAGTGCACCATGGGTAAATTATCTGACTCCATTAAGCCCCACATTGATTCTAATGCAATATTCTGATTGGATTTCACACAAATAACTGTGAAAGTGTTGTCCCAATGGTCAAACTGGTGCTTCGTAAGGCTTTTTCCATCCTGTCAATAATAAAAATGAAGTGGGTCTTTGAAGTGTTGGTACAGCCATAAACCCAAACGTATGTTAATTTAACCCAGTTTTTTTCCTCCCTAAACACAAGTAGGGCATGAAATGATGCTTCGAGTGATTCTGGGAGCGAGTGAGTCCAGAAAAAGGAACAAGAAGCCAGTTGATGATTGTTATAGAGAGGGAATTGTGGGAAATGGACTCAAAATGATGTGATAAAGTAAGATAAAGTGATAAAGGATAAAAAAAAAAGTGTATTATCAAGTAGTATTGGACGAGGCAGACGTGGCATTCTGTAAAAATGGGAAAAAAAGGGGTCTAATCATCTAACACTGTTCCTATAAATAAACATGTTTTATGGTAATTTTTTGTATGTATAGTTTTATTATATTTGAATTTTACCTTTTATATGTTCATATTTGTAACCTATGTTTTACATTTTCTCAGTCATAAGTGTTTTTTGTCATTTTGTGTCTTTTTTTTATTCATTTTGTGTCTTTTTTGGTCATTTAGTCCAACATAAAATGTGATTTTGAATTTGAAACTTTTTTTTTTACTTTCAAAACACTATCTCAGTAAATGTTTTACATTTTTAGGTCTTAAACAGTTCATTGAGCATATTTGTGGTTTTTATTGTCAAAAATAGTAACATTTTATTTCAGATTTCACGAAAAATTGTCAGATCATGTTGAAGTTGTGCTGAGAAAATACCGAATACCAAACATGAGGACAAAAATGTCTGTGTGACATAAGAAAATGTCCTAAAAATATATTATTTTCTTTCAATGAGTTGAATGTATAATACATATATAATATATATATATATACATAATTTACATTTTTATTTTTTTCTCTGTCTTAAGGAAATAAGCCAGAGGCAAACAATCAATATCTATATATTTGATCATGGATTTCTAAAAGGTTTGAATTAAATTGAAGTAAATAAAACAAAATCTGAACAAGAAAAATGCCCCAAATCTGGTTGCAACAAAATGTGCCTTTCTCTCAATAAAAAAAAACTCTAAGAAGAAAATCAACCTTAGAAAATGTTTACTAGAGGTAAAGCTGGGAGCAAAACAAGGACAGCTGCTGCTAGAATAGAGAAGAAGAAGAATACTGTTTATTCTCTCTGGACACAAGTGTCAATCCGGCGTGTCAGGGCCATTACAGCAGGGACACACCCAGGTAGAGACAGGGACACACAAACACACAGCAGGGACACACCCAGGTAGAGACAGGGACACACAAACACACAGCAGGGACACACCCAGGTAGAGACAGGGACAGAAACAAACACACAGCAGGGACACACCCAGGTAGAGACAGGGACACAGAAACAAACACACAGCACTGCCCCATCAATAGAAGTTTTCTGAAAATGATTCAGTGGCTCTTGAAGAGATCTATTTTTGGCAGGACGGAACATCTCTGAGACACTTTTTGTGTGTTTTTTGGTCATTTTGTGTCTTATTTAGTCATTTTGTGTCTTTTTTTGTCATTTTGTGTCTTTATTTTGTTATTTTGTGTATTTTTTGGTAATTCTGTGTCTTTTTTTGGTCATTTTGTGTCTTTTTTGTCATTTTGTGTCTTTATTTAGTCATTTTGTGTATTTTTTTTGGCCATTTTGTGTCTTTTGTTGTGTCTTTTTTAGTTATTTTGTGTCTTTATTTAGTCATTTTGTGTATTTTTTGGTAATTCTGTGTCTTTTTGTGTCTTTTTTTGTCATTTTGTGTCTTTTTTTGGTCATTTTGTGTCTTTTTTTGGTCATTTTGTGTCTTTTTAAGTCATTTTGTGTCTTTTTAGTCATTTTGTTTCTTTTTCAGTCATTTTGGGTATTTTTTTGGTCATTTTGTGTCTTTTGTTGTGTCTTTTTTGGTCATTTTGTGTCATTTTGTGTCTTTTTTGTCATTATTTAGTCATTTTGTGTCTTATTTTAGTCATTTTGTGTCTTATTGTGTATTTTTTTGGTCATTTTGTGCCTTTTGTTGTATTTTTGGGTCCTTCTGTGTCTTTTTTTGGTCATTTTGTGTCTTTTTTAGTTCATTTTGTGACTTTTCTTGGGTCATTTTGTGTCTTTTTTAAAAACAATTCTGTGTCTTTTTGGGGTCATTTGTGTCTTTTCTTTAGCAATTTTGTGTCTTTTTTAAGTAATTTAGTTTTTTTTCCTGTCATCTTGTGTCTTTTTTTCCAGCGGCCCCCAGGTAATTTGAGTGTGAGACCCCTGCTGTAACTCAATCAATCAGACACTCAGTGACAGACTTTGGCATTGGCCTAATTGTTTGGCAAACGAGGAGAAAAACACATGATGGAAAGACAATTTGTTTAAAAATGCTAATCTGGCTGGTCTCCAAATATAGTTTATACTTTAATTCCAGCACAGAATGCTGCACTGAATTAAACTGAACAGAGGAATTTACACAAACACACACACACTCAGACAGACAGAAGCAAAGGCAGACAGTGTGTCTCTGTGGAGTAAAGTAACCAGAGACACTGAGACGGATGGAGGAGCGGGGGATGTGCTGAAGGCATACTGCCACGTATTTGACTTATTGATTATGTGTGAAATCTCATCCACTCGGCGTGGCTGCAAGGTGTGTAGCATCGGTTATTTATAGCAGGGCGTCCACTCTCACTCCTCCATGTTGGGGATGTTTCATCAATTCTGCATCCACCGCCACATTTCTAGTGTCAGCGCTGTTTACCCTCAGCTAAACACAATGCAGTTGCATATTACACATTCATGGTGTCATTTTGTGTCTTTTTTTTGTCATTCTGTGTCTTTTTTTTGTCATTTTGTGTCTTTTAAAGTCCATTTTGTGCCTTTTTTTAGTCATTTTGTGTCTTTTTTAGTTCATTTTATGTCTTTTTTAGTCATTTTGTGTCTTTTTTTGGTCATTTTGTGCCTTTTTTTGAGTCATTTTGTGTCTTTTTTAGTCATTTTGTGTCTTTTTTTGTCATTCTGTGTCTTTTTTTTGTCATTTTGTGTCTTTTTTAGTTCATTTTGTGTCTTTTTTGTCATTTTGTGCCTTTTTTAGTCATTTCGTGTCTTTTTTAGTTCATTTTGTGTCTTTTTTAGTCATTTTGTGTCTTTTTTTTGTCATTTTGTGTCTTCTGTTTTTTGGTCATTTTGTCTTTTTTTGATCATTTTGTGTCTTTTTTTGGTCATTTTGTGTCTTTTTTTTGTCATTTAGTGTCTTTTTTTAAGTCATTTTGTGTCTTTTTTTTGTGTCATTTTGTGTCTTTTTTTAGTCATTTTGTGTCTTTTGAATTTTGTGTCACTGAATCCTTTTCACTGTGTTTTTGCCATAAGCAGATCAACAAGCATGGAGCACAATGTCCTGGCAGTGAAAGGGCCAAGACACATACCGTGTACTCAAAATGTCACAGGTGTGAATCCAGCTTGTGACCTTTTAGTTGAATGTCATATCCACGGTGCATTCAATATATCCCACTATTGTGCTGTTGTGTTCCTCAGCACAAATGCAATTGAAATGCAAGCATGTAGAACATTAGGAACACATGATGAGTTCTGCCTCTTTAACCCTCTGGAGTTCTGGCTGTAAACTCCATGAGGCCAGTTTCAGTTTGATGATGATATACCAAGTAAAACTGGAGACAAGCTCAGATAGATTTAGTATAAAATGATAGAACTGGATGGAACCCTCTTATATGTTAGATTTGACACCTTTGTTCAAATTTGCAACATTTAAAATTCTTTATTGAGCATGATAGTGTTTTGAAAGTTAAAAAAAAGATTCAAAATCACATTTTATGTTGGACTAAAGGACTAAAAAAGACACAAAATGACTAAAAAAGACACAAAATGACTAAAAAAAAGACACAAAATGACTAAAAAAGACACAAAATGAGAAGACAGAATGACCAAAAAAACAGAAGACACAAAAGGACTAAAAAGGCAAAAAATGACAGAAAAAGACACAAAATGACCAAAAAAGACACAAAATGACCACAAAAAGACACAAATTACTAAAAAAAATACACAAAATGAGAAGACAGAATTACCAAAAAAACAGAAGACACAAAATGACTAAAAAAAAACACAAAATGACCAAAAAAAGACACAAAAGGACTAAAAAAAGACACAAAATGACCAAAAAAAGACACAAAAGGACTAAAAAAATACACTAAATCACAAAAAAAAGACACAAAATAACAAAACAACAGACACAAAATGACCAAAAAAGACACACACAAAAAATGAAACAAAAAAGACATTTTGGATTCAAAAATGGACAAAATAGCCCAAGGCTCCTTAGAGTTAACTGACTGTTGGGGTCACTAATTTGTCGAACTGATAAAAACAACTCTTGGCCAGTTGTTGCTTTACTTTCAAACTGTTTTGCATATTTAGATGGTGTGACACACTTTGCTGGAAGTAAAACGGACGTATTTTCAGTAACTCTACAAGCTGAATCCATTAAATCTGCACTTCTGTTACTTCCTGCAGTCGTACTTTTTAAACAGAAAACACATTTGCTATTGTGATGATTAGCCTCCTGAAAATGACATTTTTAAAACAACAAGTTCTCCAACCAGAGCGACAGAAGAGGTCGTGTGTCAGTACCACAAAAGACAGTTTAAACAGTAAATAAATTTACATAAATGCCGGAACAGAAGTAGTTACAAGGGTCACCTGACTACTGTAAATTACGTAAAAAAACGTAAGGTACGTAAAAAAAAACATAAGTTACGTAAAAAAAAAGGTAAGTTACGTAAAAAAAAAACGTAAGTTACATAAAAAAAACGTAAGTGAAGTAAAAAAAACGTAAGTGAAGTAAAAAAAAAGGTAAGTTACGTAAAAAAAAGTAAGTTACGTAAAAAAATGTAAGTTGCGTAAGAAACGTAAGTTACGTAAAAAAAAAAGGTACGTTACGTCAAAAAATGTAAGTTACATAAAAAATGTAAGTTACTTAAAAAACCGTAAGTTGCATAAAAAGTTACATAAAAAAATGTAAGTTGCGTAACAAACGGAAGTTACAAGGGACTTGAACGGCGCTCTCCTGGATGAAAATCCAGGAGACTCATTGTTCGACTCATCCACCACCCCAACCTGCAAATAGTTGTGGGAATCCGCCTTTTTTTCCCAAAGTCCTGTGTTTATTTTTGTCTTTTTTAAGTCATTTTGTGTCTTTTTTAGTCATTTTGTGTCTTTTTTTGTCATTTTGTGCCTTTTTTTGTCATTTTGTGTCTTTTTTGTCATTTTGTGTCTTTTTTTAGTCATTTTGTGTCTTTTTTTGTCATTTTGTGTCTTTTTATGTCATTTTGTGTCTTTTTGTCATTTTGTGTCTTCTTTTGTCATTTTGTGTCTTCTTTTGTCATTTTGTGTCTTTTTTTGATCATTTTGTGTCTTTTTTTAGTCATTTTGTGTCTTTTTTGTCATTTTGTGTCTTTTTTTGATCATTTTGTGTCTTTTTTTAGTCATTTTGTGCCTTTTTTGGTCATTTAGTGTCTTTTTTGTCATTTTGTGTCTTTTTTTATCATTTTGTGTCTTTTTTTTGTAATTTTGTGTCTTTTTTTTGTCATTTTTTGTCTTTTTTTGATCATTTTGTGCCTTTTTTTAGTTTCTGTGTGGAAAAACTTGCCTATCTTTTTCTTAGTAAATGTCACTCCAATGTTTTTCAGTGTATGAAGTGGACTCCACCACACAAGAAAAGAGTGTTTTTAACTCAAAAGTGGAACAAAACCGCAGAAGGAGGAGATCAATTTACGAGAAGTGAGTTCTTCTTGTTCTTCACTAAAATGATAGCCGGCAGATTCTGACATGAATACACTTGCACCTGACACTTGGGCTGACACTTATTAACTAAAGTAAGGGCAGATTCATGAGTGGGTGTAGCATTGCTGTGTAGGCACTAAGTTAATTGTGCTAAATCTAGTCTTTGATGCCTTCCCTCATGGTCGCTTCACTGGGGTTATTTTAGTGCCGTTCTGAAGGATCTTCACTGTCTGACTGAAGGATTTGATGCCCTCTGACTTCCTTTTATTCATTTGTTCTCAATATCAAAGCCACAGAAATGCATTGAGTGTAATTGTTTCCTTCTTGTAACCCTCTTAGAATCTGATTTTCAGGTTGCTGACACTGACATGTTTGAATATGGTATTTTTATTTTGTTCCTTTGCAATTAAGGAATAAACCAGATGAGGATAGATTTCCCAAACTTTACTGCAATGTGTTCATAACTGATTAATGCATCAACCCTTTTTCTGCAAAGGTAAAAATCGCCACGACCAAGTGTAGTAACAGGATTTTACTTTTTTTGCAGAGATTTTTCTAATTTTGCAGTGTGCATTCAGCATTTTATTTTCTTGTTTACTGTTTTTTGGTAATTTCTGCATTTTCATCTGTGTTCTTTGTAATTTCTTTGTGTGTTTTTGTGTGTGTTTTGTAAAAAAATGTTTAATGTTTTTGCTGTGTTTTTGTGTGTTTTTTGTAATTTTGTGTGTGTTGGTCCCATACAGCAATAGCTGTAGGGACCAGTGCTGCTGTTATACTGTGGATTTTTTCTTCTTCCTCTTCCGGACGCAATTTCGTCCGGCTACTAGTCCTACAACATGAAGAGTTGCAGGACAAATTATATATCAAAACGTGTGGTTTGATCGGGATCGGTGTGCTATTACTTTTCTCTACAGAATACGAATTTTTCGTGAAAAACTGCCAAAAATTTTGCATTGAAGTGAATGGGACGGCCGAAAAAAAATGAGCGAAAAAGAACAATAATTGGAGATTTTTAAACATCTACTCCGGCATAATTTCACCTAGAGACTCCATTTAAACTTCAAACAGTAGACACAAGTCTTGTGTATCAGTGTATTAATCCACGTTTCGATAGGTCATATAGTTTTTTATCAATCCCTGTTCAATGACCATGATCATTTTTGGAGAAATTCTGAGATTATAATGGGTGTGTATTGCACGGAATGTTCGTGTCACAGTGTGTGACATCATCGCCAGAGTGTAGAGGGAGAGAAAAAATTGTCAACATTTTTTTTTTAAAACTGCGCTCCAGGCCGCAAATTCCACTCTACAGAAGCTGTCAGAGTTATAGTTTGGGCGTACGACGCACAGATGCGCCGCCAACACGCACCAACAGCCTCATTGGCTCCCATATTAAAAACGCAGGAAGATTTCTGAAAAAGGGAGATGGAACAGTTCGCTCTAAGATCTCTAGATCGCTCTAACAAAGCTATTTTTTCATTTTTCTTAAAAAAAACATATGTAGACCTTCAGGAAGAACTCAGGACACTCAAAGTGAAGTCGGATCAATGATAGGTATTATGGTTTTGCCAAAAATGCTTTCTGCACATTCCTCCAGATACACATGCTTCAAACACACACACACACACACACACACACACGCACACGCACGCGCACACACACACACACGCACGCACGCACGCACGCACGCACGCACGCACACACACACACACACACATTTTGAGGTTAAAGGTCATAGGTTGCTGTATAAATAAATACTTGAAAAGGAATGTTTGTTGTAGGTGTGCTTGTATATAATATAGTATCATAACATTACTAGTATTAATTGTTTGAAATCTCTGAAGAATCTCATCATAGTGTTCACACACCGGCAGTAGCCCCCGTGGCCCTTTCACAATTTCCCCAGAGGAAATTTTCTAGTTATTATTATTATTATTATTATTATGTGTTTCAGCTGTAAAATTAACTGATATTGCCAAATTTCCCCAAAGAACGAAGTGAAACACGTGAAGTGATAATCAGACAGTCTGGTACATGATTGGACTGTCGTGTTGGTTTAAGCGTAGTTTTTATCAGACGTGGAGGCCTGAAGCCACCAATGATGTATTAACTGCCACACGGTACAATAAGTCATCACAGTGTAACAAAAGGTCTCTGTACATGACTCGAATAAAGCCTGACAGCATTAAACCTTCCCTCTTATAATGTCACACATCATTTAACCTGCAATTATTACAATATCAATCTAAAAAACGTTATTACATCATCCAGAATGATGGGTTTAACTTATCCGTCTGACATCTGATGGTTATTATTGTGGTCGTGTCTTACCCAGGCCCAGCAGGTCCACCGCCGGCTCCGAGCTCTCCTTGGGACCGGCTCTGCACTCTGATTGCTGGGGAAGACAAAAAAAAGGTAAAAATAAATCACTCCATCCATTTTCCTCCGCTTATCCGGGGCCGGGTCGCGGGGGCAGCAGACTAAGCAGGGCTTTCCAGACGTCCCTCTCCCCAGCTACAACGTCCAGCTACAATGTCCAATTTGCATTTAATTTGCAAGGATTTAAACCTGTCAATTTAGGATTTAATACAACAATAAAAAGAAAACAATAGTGACCTATATTAAAAGTAGTATATTAATCAGTTTCACCCACTGGTTATATACTATGCCAGCTACAGACCATAAACACATTTCTTTCAAAATGATTAGATTTTTTAAAAATGATTGCTTTATTCTGGAGAGCATAAAGCATGGGTCTCAAACTCGTGATGATATTTTATACCTTGATATGAAAGTTTAATGTGAGTTTTATATGAATGGCACTTTACCGTGTTGTGTGTGGAAGGTCCCTTTAATTACTTTTTTTGGTAATTTTGTGCCTTTTTAAAATAACTTTATGTTTTTTTTAAATAGTTTTGTGTCTTTTTTTTGGTAATTTTGTGTCTTTTTCTAATAATTTTGTGTCTTTTTTAGTCATTTTGTGTATATTTTTTGGTCATTTTGTGTCTTTTTTGGTCATTTTGTGTCTTTTTTTAAGTAATTTAGGTTTTTTTCTGTCAATTTGTGTCTTAGGGTTAGGCCAGCGGCCCCCAGGTAATTTGAGTTTGAGACCCCTGACATAAAGTATATCCTGCAATCCTCTTGTTTTCTAGTCTGGATGTCATCAAGAAGTCTGGATTTGGAGCTTTTGGAGACTCTAGAGGGTTAATTAAATCAATTATTCAACAAACATAAAAAAAATCACTCAATAGCAATATTGTCAATTACCTAATCTAAGTCATATATCAAGTATTTGCTGGTTGTGCCTTTCAGCTGTTTGTATGTGTTATACTGCCATGGCAATATTAAGTCTGGGATAAGCAATCATGTTAATTGAGTTTTTAAATAGAAAGCAAATTAGGGGAGTTGTATGAGGGGGAAAAAAAGAGAGGTAGAATAGGAGGGAGTGAAAAAACACAAGGACAGAGCGGTAGGGGAGATTAACAGTCAAATAGCAGCAGAATGAGACAAGAGGATGAGGAGGGGAGGAAGGAGGAAGATAGAGATGGAGTGAGATTGGAGAGAAAAATGTGTTGAGGGAGAGAGAGTATAAAAGGTTAACACGTGGGCCAGGAGAGATCTACAACGCTGGTAACAAACCCAATTTCCCCCCAACAAAAGATCGATGGACCACATTAAATTCAATGTCGTTCCAATCCGAGGCAATGAAAACAATTACCGTGTCCACGCCTAATCAAGAATGCATTGGCTGCCAGTTGATGTGTGTTGGGACTGCAGCAAAGCTTGAACAGCAGCGGCTTGGATCGCAGCAGGAAGGTTACTCTGTGTACAGCAGCTAAAGTCTGGCTAGTGCAGAGGGAAAAACCTGCTTTTATGACACGTTGGGTCCTCATGCAGGTACAAACACATGTCCTCTTACTTTTATTTTGTGTTTGTGACAACAGTTTTATTGTGATTTTATTAGTACACATTGATTTATGGGATTCACCATTACATTTTACGAGTGATCTAGAGCACTCTTACCAAAATAAGATGTTAAAATGTCTGGTTTTCATTGTCCAATGCAGGGAAACATTGGTTTTAAATTTGAGGAACATGAAAAGACACATAAACATCAAATGATCAAAGTTAAAAAATCAAATTAGAATTTTTATTGTTTGTTTAACCAAGTTCTTTAAAACGAGTGCAACTGAACTAAATCCTAAAAAAGTAGTGGTGAAATTGCACTTTTATAGCATATAGCATGACTTGGGGGAAAGTATCAAGTATTTTCAAGTCAAATGGCTCAAGTCCAAGAGAGTTCACTGGTCATTAAGTTAAGTCAAAGTCCAACATCCTCCAAATCCCCAACTCGAAGTATCTGCAGTTTCAAAGTACCTATTCAATATACTTTTTCATCATATTTTCTGAAATCTAAAATCTGTAAACCTCACAAATACACTAAGTAGTATTCAAAAACCTCCAGGGAAAAAAAATCACAATAAAAGCCTTCCAGCAGCTCAAAGGGTAAAATCACTCCCTTTCCTGGTAGGCTTTTAATGTGAAAGTGTTGACATTTTGTTGACAGAATGTATCTAAAGATGGACAGAATGACACCTTCCCAAAAGCGAAGCCAAAACATCTGGATCGCCCCCTGGTGGCTGGCTGCGGTATCGGTCATAAACTCCGGCCCCTCAGTGTTAGTGGTGGCACATTGCACAAGTAAAAAGTACACTTCAAATACATTTTTCTCAAAGACGTTCTCTGTCATTTTATAGGCAGTTACTATCACAGTGATGGTTGTTAAACTTTTTTTTAGATTAGTCTTTCTCAGTTTTTCGAAATTCAGTATTCATCTGGGGAACATTGAGCACTTGAGGGTGTTGGATGATTACTATGTGACCAGTTTAATAAAGTTCTGAGGTATGGTGCCCGTCAAGAATTTATAAATGAAAAGGAACCAGTGGATGTCTCGTCTGATAGATAAAGGTGCCCATCCCACCCAGGGCCGGCTCTAGGCATAGGCGACCTGGAGCACCATCAGCTGGAGGGGCGCCGCCAGTCACCCTCGAGGGAGAAAAAAAAAACAATAATAATAATAATTTTCGATGCCCATTGTCGCCCTCGATTCGTGTTCGTCTTGAAAATAATGAATATTAACAAAATAAAGTAGATAATAATAATAATAAACAGATAAACAATGAAATTTTGTCACTTGTGGTGCTGAGTCATGTGAAGTGAGGTCATTGCCTTGCCCCCCTTTAGACGGTCAGATCGCTGTCACAGGGTCAGGTCACGTCAAGTGACAGACACGTTATGTTTTGATAAATCTTGCAAGATGAAACAGCCGTCAAAGCTCTCCGGTGCACAATATCCAAAGAGAAGAAAAGAGGAGGAGGAGAAGAAGTCCCAACCTTTTCGATTGATTGATATTATTATCATTATTATCATTATTATTATTATTATTATTATTTTTGTGTGAAGACGTTTCATTTGTATTAGCTTGCTAGCTAGGTTGAAATAAAGCAATGCTAGCTTAACACAGTTAAGCACATTTTTCGTGCGGTTTTCACTTTCATTGTCTCTCTTGTCTCTAACTTTGTTAGCGGTCTCCAGCTGGGCTTCTTTGCGAATTTACTTGTAAGTTAATAATTCTATAGACAGACAGTTGTATTATATAGCCTGGTTGGCACCATGGGCAAACAAAAACGGGAGTTCCGCCCTCCGTGAAACAGCAAGCAGAGCTGTTCAACACCAATGGATCTCGCCTAGGGCCCCAAATGGGCTAGAGTCGGACCTGATCCCACCTTGTTGCATAGGAGTCAATGATGGGTGAAGTAACAGTCACCAGTGATAAACAGAGTCCAGTGAGGTGAGAGTTGGGGCAGAAGCATGTCTTTTTTTTATCAGAATAACCCAGAACTGATAAAAAGACAGGCTGAATGATTTGTTTCCTACAGAACAGAGGGAAGTTTGTTTTGTTTCTGTATCTTTATTTTTGTACCATGGGAGGAAGTGGAGACACTTTGTTTATCTTTAATCCAGTCTATGGACAGGAGCATAACACATCAAATTAGCTGCAAATAGAATTAATGGAATGGAATTGATGGAGTTTCTGCTGTGGACCTTGGCTTGAGCAGAAGCCATTTATTAGAGTATTTTAGGGACTTGGTGGCCGAGTGTCTTTGTCTGGTGTTTCAGCTGACAGCGATGTGATGTGGCAGCAGCCATCAAAGGTTTGGTTTGCTCTGTGCTTCTCATTCACACTGGAATCACCTTCATCACCGAAGACTCTATTCACCTGTTGTGGTTATCGATCGCTAGCCTCCTTTCAAATTCCACTTTCACTCTCTTCAAACACAAGTGACCCTGACACCCAATCAGGCTCCTTCGCTGTCTGTCTGTCAGCTGCATCACTTGCTGTCATCCCACATAACTAATGGAAAAAACCCAACTGGTCTGCCAGCCTCCCGTGAACAATATTGGCAGCACGTCTATCCAAATCCTTCTGAACATACGGCGGGGGAATTTAAGCTTTTTATGCAGGGTGACATTTTGGATTTTCTTATTGCTTTCTTCTGTGTCTCACAGCAGCTGTGTGGGACGGAGCATTGAAAGGCTATGTAATCTCAATTCTGTAAACACTGTGCATGCTCTGAAATGTTGCTAATCAAATGGACAGGCGTACAAAAATGTTTTTCTTGTTGCTTTCTCCCTGCAAACACTCTTAATCAGGGGCCTCAAACTCACATTACCTAGGGGCCGCTTGAGGCAGTATCAAAATGACGAAAAAAAGATACAAAATGACGAAAAAAAGACACAAAATTACATAATAAAAGACAGAAATTATCAAAAAAGGCACAAAATTACCAAAAAAAGACACAACATTAATAGAAAAAGACACAAAATTACCAAAAAAGACACAAAATTACTAAAAAAGACACAATTACTAAAAAAGACACACTGATGCAATTTGAAAACAGAGTTTTGATGTATTTTCTAAAAACATTTTTTACAGCGTACATCAATAATAAAAATCTCTTCTGAGAAGTAGTGTATTTATGTTGCGGTTATTCTAAACAACTCATGGTTACCAATATCTTTATATAAACGCAGATTCAACACCTGATGTTACAGGATGATTTGGAATCTTTTTTAAACATTTTGAAAAATTTATGCCAAGAGCAGCGTGGAAACAAACGCCGAGGGACTCATGAGGCAAAGAATTAATCAAGATTGTGAAGCTAGCTGCCAGAAATGGTAATACTGTATATAAATATTCATTAGGTACATGAAACTGGACCTAAGATCCCTGGGGTACCTGTGGCATCCTAATTACATCAAAGCATGAGATAATGCTATTATAAAAAGTGCTTGATGAGATGATAAGCAGCACTTTGAAAGCAGCCAGCAGCAGCTTGTGTGTTTGGCATTCATGCTTCTGCATGTGGCATATATTAAGTGGACAGTGCAGCCTGCCATCCTGCAAAGAAAACAGCATCCCGAACATGCACACAGAGGCGTGACATTTAGTTTTTGTAGATATCTACCAGCTTCAGCACCTGCACAACAAAAGGTCAAACAATGTGGAAGAAAGAGAAAAGGAAGCTGCTGTCGAGGCGTCTGAATGACAAAACAATAATGAGAAAATCATGTGGTTTTCATGGTGAAATTTAAAGGGCAGGTTGAGCTCACTCTGAAACTAAGGATGGATTAGATATCTTCTGTGAATACGATGCCAAAACTACAAAACAGCACTCCTTGTTTTGACTTTAAATTGCATCCAGTGAATAATTCTATGAATCACTTATAAGCACTAAATGGATTGGCTGCAATCTAAGCCCATATGTGCCATATGTTCTGGGCACGTCCAACTGGTAGGAGGCCTCGAGGAAGACCCAGAACACGGTGGAGGGATTATATCTCTCTCCTGGCCTGGGAACGCCTCGGGGGCCCATGATAATCGGCTGAAAATGGATGGATGGTTGGTTGGTTGGTTGGTTGTGTAATGGAAATCCCTTGAAAATGTATACATTAATGCATGACCTGGCAACAGGTAGGATTTCAGTTTTTATGGGAAAGGAAAAACTCATTAGACAAGTCAGCTTAGGATGCTCTGGTTGATACGATAACATTAGAATAGGAATCTGACCTCCCAAGTGTGCTCTTATATCAAAAGTAGAACATAACAGGAAATTACAGGACATTGAACTTAAGTTACACAGAAATAATGGCGCACAAACCTGCAAACTAAAAAGAGAAACACAGGGTGTTGTCTCCTCAGAGTTGTTCTGATATTTGGAGTTGTCTGTCACTTTTGGCATCTTTATCTGTTTTTGATACCTAAAATAAATCCCGCACAAGGCTGTAATTCGAATCTACCTGGTCGTCAAGTTTTCTTTAAAGATTTTCTACGACAGTTGGTTGGATGGTTGGTTGGTTGGTTGGTTGGTTTAAGTTTAGGCACCGGCTCCAAACCAGTGCTGGAACTGTCTTGGTCGAAATGGGGTAACAGCGAGTTTCACATGTGTAACGGAGGCAACTGAGAGTTTGCTAAAAAACACATTCTATTCCTCTCGCAGTCTCTTTGCTTAAGGCCAGTGGTGTAATTATTGATATTGCATGTGCACTACTCGAATGTGAAATATACTCTATTTGCAATCATCCATAATAAATAACTAAATACAAATCCTACATAGTGGGGCATCAAAGTGGTCCAGTGGTCTAAAGGCCCCCATGCTCTCTGCAATAAGAGGGATGGGTCTGATGTTTGTCAAACTCAAAGATATGTCAGATCGTGATGAGTGTTTAAAAGAGTGCTACTGTGTCAATAGAAACAAAAATATGCAAGCATCGACTGGAAAGCTCCAAATCAGCCAACACTATATCTCACGGTGATCCAAGACAACCACTTTGGACTGCAAATCCCTTATTTCACCACATACCCTCACAGCTGCCAACTCAGTCGAGACAGGGTCCCCAGATACTCTTTAAAAACCTTCAACAGTGAAGAACCTGAATTAAAAATACTGAACACTGGCAATAAAATACCAGCTATCAGCAGCTTCAGACCAAAAATATTTGTCTTGACTCACAAAAACCAATATAATTCAAACTCTGGGGAGCACTGCATCACCCACTATTACTGCACAAATGATGAAACCTGGAACCAGCCAAACCTACACACATCCACATCTACAAAACCACACCTGCAGCCTCTTACAGCGAGGCTGGCGACCCAGTGAGACTGTACTCAGCCTTACGCAACACAGACCCCGACTGTCCTCCTTCACACGTACTAGAGGCAGATGAAACAAACGTCTTATCCTCTGAGGAGAGGCAGACTGAGGTGATGGAACAAACAAAGAGCGAGAACAACACTGAGAGAGGGAGAGGAAAAACAAATAGAGTGGAAGGAGACGAGTGGGAGATGAGGGCTGCAAATTGGTTAGCGGCGAGAGCGAGAGTCGGACTGAGGGAGAAATGCGGAGGACGGGAAATAGAGGACGAATAGGAGAATACGGAGGGATAAACATGAGGATGATTGAGGGAGACATGAGACAGACAGCTGCAGACAGTACAGCTAACAAGCCAGTCTGTAACAGCAGCAGAGGTAGTACTAAGAGCACAGCTGCAGCTCTACTAGCTCCACTGTAGCCGCAGTAGTCCAACACTGGCTGGTATCAGTCAGAGTACACTTCCATAATACATAGTCTTATGTTCTGCCACTGTATGCCAATTTATTGCAATGTTGATGCATTAGGTACGGTGGCCCTGAGAGCTCACAGCGCTGCAACTTAAGGAAACACATACAAATACACAAAACACAAGCAAATTGATGAAACATCTTCATCAAGTTGACAACACAAACGCAGCATTTAGAAAACGCGATGCATAGACCACAACACAACACAATAAGAAAAAGTGCCACAACACAACAGAAGTGTTTCCAGAGGACACTTAAAAGTGATGCACACGTTATTTGCAGATATATTTCATGATTATTTCACGTATAAAAAAAAAAACGATCATATCATGCTAATGTTAGTGGCTGATCATAGCGTGCTAACATTAGCCGGCGATCGATATCATGCTAACGTTAGCCGCGATCAATAGCATGCTAGCGTTAGCGGGCTAGCAAGACTAAGGCTACCTCGGAGAGACCAACTAAAATGTTTTATCATTAATTTATTTGATTTGTTTAACTGCAATGTGATTGATGCGGGCTAGTGGGCTAAGGCTATATATCACGTGATAACATGAAAATATCACTATCATGAAATAACGTGATAATTTCACATTATAACGTTATGAGAGATTAGCTTAAAATGCTGCCCTTGTGTTGTCAAATTGATGAAGATGTTTTCTCAATCATCAAGAAAATGACCAAAAAAAGACACAAAATGACCAAAAAACCCCCCCAAAAAAGACACAAAATGACTAAAAGAAGACACAAAATGACCAAAAAAAGACAAAAAGAAACAAAATGACTAAAAAAAGACACAAAATGACCAAAAAAAAACCCAACACAAAAAGACACAAAATGACTAAAAGAAGACACAAAATGACCAACAAAAAGACACAAAATGACAAAAAAGACACAAAAAAGACACAATAAGACACAAAATTACCAAAAAAAGACACAAAATGACTAAAAAATACACTAAATGACCAAAATTGTTAGGCCAAACACAAGACACAAATAAAATTCCCACTAGAATAAAAACCAGAGTTGATGACAGGATCACACACAATCACAAGATCACATTTATGTTGGTTTTTCTTTGTTTCTTTTTGGTTCAAAATGTTGATCCAGTAAGTCAGAATAAAAAATCTATTATTATCAGGTCATATAGGTGACAAAACATATACCTACATGGCATTTAAACATTGTTTAAGTGGTGTATACAGGCAGGATGAAAAGGATTAAAAAATGGACAAAATAGCCCAAAACTCCATAGAGTTAAGCTACTGCTGCTAATCATCACTTTCTGCATGGGCTTTGAAATTAATGCATTCTAATGTCAAGGCAATGGTGGACCTTTACTGTGAAACCAGTTGGCAGCAGTAGCCTCAACAAAACGTGATTCAATATAGTGTTAGCTCAAAATTAGATTTGGTTAAGATGGCCATTGGAACATTGTATTCACAAAGAAATGTTAAACTTTATTACATGTTGAACAATAAAGAAGAGCAGCTTCAAAAACGTAGGTACATATTACTTTTCTGTTAACATTTCACTTTTTTCCAATTGGAGAAAAAAACTGCAGTACCTGCAGTATGTGATGGAGGAAAAAGAAAGCAAAGATGACCCATGTACAGTGGTGGAAGAAGTATTCAGACCTCTAAGTAGAAGTAAAAGTACTAATACTACACTGTGAAATTACTCCACTACAAGTAAAAGTCCAGCATTCAAAACGTACTTAAATAAAAGTACAAAAGGACGAGATGTCCACAGTGGTGGAAACATCAACAACAACAACAACGACATTTATTCATTTTTTTAAATGAATTCCAATTCCAGCAACCATGTTAAGCTGCTGTCAAATCCACTTACTCCAGATGTTTCACATTAAAAGCCTGCCAGGAAAGGGAAGGATTAAATCCTTTAAGCTACTCAAGGACTTTTAATGTGTAACATCTGTGCAGGAAGTGTTGCACTGACTGCAGCTTAACACTTCACAAAAAGAACCAATGTGAATTGAATTTATTCATGGATGAGAGCAACGTGACGAAACCATTCCGAGCTGAAAAGTAGTTGGTATTTGAATTACGTTGTCTTATTGTACTTATTTGCTCATCAATATGGATCTCTTTTTCTTTAGGGTTGGGCAATTGTTTCCTTTTTTATATTGTCCAATCATGGCTACTTGAGATTGCCAATAGGCGATCTGATTGGCAGTCTAACAGGCGGCTACATAATGAACATAATGTGGACTGTTGCCGTAATCGCTGCAGCATTATACATCCAATATGAGTTTTAAAAGTGACTCCGCCAGCGAAGCAGTGTTGCCAACTTAGCGACTTTGTTGCTATATTTAGCAACTTTTCAGACCCCCTTAGCGACTATTTTTCAAGAAACAGATTGGAGATCATTTTGGAGACTCGTTCTTAAGAGAGTCGAAGCGGCACATTCCTCCTGCAGCAGTCTCCCCCTACTGCAGAGCCGGAGGGGATGTTAATTTGCTAAAAATTGCTAATAGGCTAACTGTTAGCTCTGTAGCAGTACAGTGTGTATGTGCTGCTGCTGCAGGAGTTGTTAACTTCTCTGTTTGTTTACAACATGGGTCTCAAACTCGTGGCCCGCGGGCCAATTGTGGCCCTCATGATGATATTTTGTGGCCCCCACCTTGATATGAAAGTTTAATGTGAGTTTTATATGAATGGCACTTTACCGTGTTGTGTGTGGAAGGTCGCTTTAATTACTTTTTTTTGGTAATTTTGTGTCTTGTTTAAATTATTTTGTGTCTTTTTTAATAATGTTGTGTCTTTTATAATAATGCTGTGTCTTTTTTAATAATGTTGTGTCTTTTTTTGGTAATTTAGTGTCTTTTTAAAATTATTTTGTGTCTTTTTTTGGCAATTTAGTGTCTTTTTTAAATAATTTTGTGTCTTTTTTGAGTAATTCTGTGTCTTTTGGATCATTTTGTGTCTTTTTTAAGTAATTTAGTGGGTTTTTTTCCAGACATTTTGTGTCTTTTTTTGGTCATTTGTGTCTTTTTTCAGTCATTTTGTGACTTTTTTTTGTAATTTTGTGGGGTTTTTTTGGTCATTTTGTGTCTTTTTTAAGTAATTTTGTTTTTTTCTGTCATTTTTTTAAAAGTAATTTTTAGTAACCTCCAGCTGCCCCCAGGTAATTTGAGTTTGAGACCCCTGCTTTAAGACTGATTACTGACTTTTCTTTGACAGTTAATGGCAGGTGTAGTGCCTGCAGTCATTGCAGCAGTAGTAGTACAGTGACTAGTACGTATAAAAGCAGTAGCAGCAGTACTTTAGTACTTCAGTAGGTGTAGCAGCGCTGCACGAAGTGGATTGTCTCCTTGTGGCTGACAGCTGCCTTATTAACACTATGAAAGAGAATAATAAAACTGCCACTGGCTGGATGAGCCAGTGATGCCAAAGACAGACAGACAGACAGCTGCAGTGGAGGAGAGAAGAAGAAGAAGAAAGAGAAGAGAAACAGGGAGTTCATGGAGGAGGAAGGGGAGGATAAGGAGGTCAGTCTGCAGGGAGAGGAGGGGGAGCAGGGGGCAATTAGGAGGAGAGAGGAGAGAGGTGGAAAGATGAAGAGAGCGAGGGAAGAAGGGGAGGTGGACAGGTAAAAAAAAGAAGAAAAGAAAAGATAAATGACAGGAAGGGAGGATGACAAAAGGAGGACAGAAGTGTGTTGAAAATGCATTATCAATACAGACTGAGATATCCATATCATAAAGTCGGCAGCACCCCAGCTACCCGGAAACACACAACAAAGTCCCTGTGTGTGTCTGTGTCTGTGTGTGTGTGTGTGTGTGTGTGTGTGTGTGTGTGTGTGTGGCACCGCAGTAAGTCAGAGGCTGTTAAGTGTGCCGGGCTGCTGCAGTTCTGCACCATTCAACACAATCTGTCACTCAGCTGGTGGCACTGACACACACACACACACACACACACACACACATACACATACACACATACACACACACACACACACGCACGCACACACGCACACAGGCGAAATCTAAAAGGTTTTGTCACAGAGAGGAGATCTTAAGCTGCCACACGCAAGCATCTCTTCCACCCAGTTACATTTATCTGACAGTCATGGAAAACCCATTTCACTTTAACACACACACACACACACACACACACACAAAGACATAAACACACACACAAACAGGTAAAAAGACTCATACATACTGTATGAAAGTAACAACAAACACAAATTCAAGTAATGCATGAAGAAAAGAATCACAGCAAAAACTCTTATACATTGGGACCAATCACACACACACACACACACACATACACACACTACAAATATATGCATCCACAGAGACACAAACAACACACACACACACTTGAGTGTTTGAGGAAGGTCACGGTGTGGTCTGACGGCTGATGCGTGACGGTGCTGTTGAGGGAAAGAATACCTAATCAAATCAAAACACTGGAAACTAACACACACACACACACACACACACACACACACCAATTTAACAGGGTATTTTCAGGTGTTTTTCAGAAGTGAATCTTATTTGTCACTAAACAGGAGAGCTTTCAGAGCATTGAGAATGTTGTTAGGCTGTGTTTTGGAGAAAGTGGCAGCCGACTTCAGGTTAGAATTTGTTGGGTGGATTTAGGAAACACACACACACACACACACACACACACACACACACACAACATGTCTTTATATAGTTGTGAGGGCCACGATTGTTGAGTTGTTTGTGAGGACCACCACTTCCCCTAGCCCTACACACACATTTCAGGGTTTACCATCTCTGTTAGGACCTTCCCTGAAATTCAAACAGATGATTAATTAAGGCTTTTAGAGGCTATCTTAGCATTTTCTTTGTGAGGACTGGGAAAAATGTCCTCACAACTACAAATGTCCTCACAATGTTGGTCTTCTTCCAGGGGTTGGTCCTCACAATGATATAAAGACAAGCACACACACACACACACACATTATTGTACTTCTATGTTTATGAGGACCCTCATTGTAATAGTGAATTCCCTTGCAAGATTATAATAGTTTTGAATTTTTCATTAGTTCTAGTTTCAATTTGTTGTGAATTTTGGTTTTCAAATTCAGCTTTTAGAGTGAGTTCACTATTTTTAGTTTAGTTTTTATTCGTTTTAGTTTTTTGTAATGGGGTATTTGTTGGTGGGAGATTAAAAGAGGTCACAGTAAATTTTGCCTTTATTTCCTTTTGTCTGATCCATCTTCATTATATGAAAAAAGTTGACAAAGACGAAAACGAAGGACATTTTCAATATAATTTTAGTTAGTTTTGGAACCACACAATACAGTTTCAGGTAGTTAATTAATTATCTTTTTTTTTAAACATAAACCTGATATAACCTTTAACCCTTAAAACAAAGTCTGAAATCTCAAAAAAGCCTTTAAAGAAGTGAGGACCGGCCGAAATGTTCTCACTTTGCAAAAATGTCCTCACTCTGTTGGTTAAAAACGTGTCCTGGTCCTCACTATGTGGGAAGTACAAGAACACACACACACACACATACACACACAGACTCAGAAAAACACGCAGAAAAGGAAGCAGGGAGCCTGTAGCCAACTAGTCTTGAGGGATCCTCTTGATGGACTGGATTTGATGTACACACACACTCTCCCTTATATGGATTTAGAGAACACACACAGTTTGGTTTGGACAGAGACACATGCAACAAGCTGATTTAGCATGCTGGTGCAACCATGGGACACTGGGCTGGCAATCTACTGGAGACACAGAGACTTTTCCTTCACTTTTTTAGTGTTGTAACCTTTAGAAATCAAAAGGTGTGTGAGTGTGCCTGTGAGGTGTTTTGCAGGTTGTTTTTGGCTTCTTGTGTCTGTTCCAACAGTGAAGAAGCAGGAGTCAACCTCATGTTGTTTGTCTGAAACCCTCCACCGCCACTTTGCATAAAGTAATTGGATTTGTGGCATTTTTACATATGGATTCCTGACGACTGTGGAATCCAACAACAAACAAAGAACTATGTGATGTGTGTTTACCGTAGACTGTATATGAATAATGGACGTTGTTGGTTTGTGGCCCGTTTGAGGCATCGAGTTCGACAGCTCTTGTGTTTTTTTGTGGGCATGCTGATGAAACTTTGAACCATCTGTTTTTGGAATGTAATGTCACAATTTTGGTCAATTTTGGTCGGATTGTTTTTCCCTAAAATATGTTATATGTTATTATGAAAATAAGAAGAACAAGTGTCTTCAGTATTTAGTACATTTTTTTTTCATTTTATTGGGAAAATATTTTATTCATAAGCAAAAGTGTTCAGCCTTGTAGAACCTGATAATGTAATAAATTCCCGATGATGTAATAAAAATCTGCACTTGAGTCCATTACATTAATACAATATAACATTAATGGGAGGTTTTTACATTATCAGGCTAGCCTTCATTTCACAAGTCCTGATAATGTAATAATTCCCCAATATTGTAATAATGTAACAGCAGACCACCCATTACTTGGGTTCAAGTGGTGATACTGTGTATCAACTCTAGCTCAGAGCTCTAGCGCCACCAACAGGTCAAAGTTGAATGTTTATTAACTTTTGACCCGTTCATCCGTTTTTCACAAACGAGGTATCCATGACAACACGAATGCATTCAACAGCTTCTTGAAATCTAAAGGTGCTTGGTGTTATACTTTATTACATTATTGGTAAAAAGTGCATTACATGATTGGGAAATGCACTTTATTACATTATCGGGAAGTTATTACATTATCAGGTTTTATTACATTTTCAATGGACTCAAGTGCAGATTTTTATTACATTATCGGGAATTTATGACATTGTCAGGTTCTACAAGCCTCCAGGCCAACCTTTCCTCATTTTTTGGTTGAATTTAATTCACTTTATAAATCCTTAGCCCTGGTTAAAAATAAAAAGAACACCCAATTTTTAGATTACTATGAAAAGATATGTGATGTACTCTCTGGCATTTTATGACATAATGATATTGTATTAGCTATTAGTATTTATTTATTTTGTTTTATTGTTTAGGTTCTATCTTATCTGAGACTTTGGGAATATATTCGGTAAATTAATTTATTTTATTTATTGACTTTTCATTTTTGTATCTGTGAAAAAACTCTTATGTATTGTGTGATGTGTTAATGTTTGACATAGTTTGTAAATCTCGCCTCTCTACACCTCAACCTGACTGAGAGAAGTCGCTGCTAATTCATGTTAGCATTAACTGGGATGTTAGTTTTGGCTAGTAAAAAATAAAAACAAAATGTTTGTTATTTACCGCAGAAAACTGTGCGGCGACTCCTTGGAGTGTCTGTTAGTCCAACCAAACGCTGAACAAGACATTTTTACTGAACAAAACGTTCAAATAAACGGTCATTCAGTGAAAATACAGTGAAAGATCAAAGTTATGAGACCAAACTGGTAAATATCCTTTTTTCTATCTATATAACGTTATATATAACTTTATTGACCTGATGCTCCCTTCCCTCCATGTGTTCCAATAGTCTGTGTTTTCCCTTCCCCTTCCTAGATTAGATATCAAGCCCCATAACTCGAATTAGGACCTTTTAGTTTTATTTATTAGCGTAGATTGTTCATAGATTTTTTCCTCCCTCTGAGTGGTTTTTCTTTGTTTTTATTTTCTAGCTCAGCTTCAGGAGTTTCATAGCCTGTTTGTTTTCACCTTGTGTGGATTACTCTTGCTGCCTTCTTTGGAAATAAAGACACTATCAGTTCACCTGCTCTGCATCTGAGTCCTAATTTGAGCCAGACCTGACAGTCTACAGCTGCTTAAAGTGTCGTTCTCGTCTATTGAAGGTTTAGTGTAAAAGGTGCTGTTGGCTTGTTCACACAGTGTCCTTGTCACAGAGTGACTCCTCAGTAAATCCACCTATCACTATGGACTCTGTGTGTTTGGACAGAGTGACTCTATGTCTCTCTCGCTCACTTAGCATTAGCACAGTAACCTGTTCAGTCCACCCCAGACGTCCCTCAGAAGCTGAAATAACTCAACTGATCTCTAAGATACTGTTCATTGGCTTGGTTTAGCTTGACACAAGGAGCTAAAACGCTAAAACGTTGGGTAATGATGTGATATTCAAACAGTCGTCAGTTCATCTGTCCACTGGTCCATCATTCCCATTGTCATTTAGTTCTTTTTTGTTGATAATGTACAACATTCTATCATCGTTATAAAAAAGTATTATTCAATTAGTTTAAGTCCCCAAGTATTTTTTGTTGAAGAAATGAACAATGGTTATCATTGGTACTGGTTAGATCTCCAACCTCAACGACAGAATAGACTGTAGACTTTAGGAATATAATGGAGATACTGGTCATCATCATATGAAACTAGAAGTTCTAAGGAACAGCCCCCATGGTGGAGTGTTTTAAGTCTCGTCTTAAGACCCATTTTTATTCCCTGGCTTTTTAACTTTGCGTGAGTTTTGTGGTCCTCTGTGTCTTTTATTTCTTTTACTACTTTTAACTGCGTCTTTTATTTATTTTACGATGTTTATCTGTTGGATTGGATTGTTGTATTTATAGCATAATTTTAGATTTATACACTTATTATTTATTGCTGATTGTATTGGAAATGTTTGTTTTATTGTTGATTCTATGTACAGCACTTTGGAGACGTTTTTGTTGTTTAAATGTGCTATACAGATAAAGTGGATTGGATTATATATGTGTCAGGATATTGTGTCGGGAAGTTGTTGAAATAACGCTGCAAAGTTTGGCTTTTTTTATGGTTCACTCAAAAAAATTGAGAGCAGTGAAGCTTGTTGGTTTTTGAAAGTTTGATAAAATGCTGCAGTTGTTGTCGTCCATACATGTTTGATATCAGTTCAGTTTGACTGAATACTTTGTTGGTCAGTCTGTGGGTTTGACTCTCATTGTGGAGAAATAAAAAGACTGAAGTGAGATGAATACACTGAGAATTTTCTCTTCTTGGACAAAACAATTCTTGATTGAATAAAATTTAGTGGACACAAAATGCAGTTAAACAGTTAAACCGCAGTATGTTGTATCCCGATACTCATCATTTCGCAAAATGCTTAAAATCGTAATAATATCGAGTATTGGGATAAAATCGTATCGTTGGGCCTCCGATGATTCACACCTCTATTATACATACAGGTACGGATTGCGGTTGTAAAAAAGGCTCCAGTTTCTGGGAATTTAGGCTACAAAACTACTCACCTAGGTTTGGGGCAAAAAACTTCTTGGTGAGGCAGGAAAAGACAGTTTAAACAGGAAATGAATGTATTGAGAATTGAAGTAGTTACGAGGTTGATGTGAGCCACCGAAGTTACGTTAAAAAAACCCATAAATTATGTAAAAAGTGTTGGTTGCTAGTAATAAAGGTCCAGGATCTGAGTCCGTCAGGGTCCAAATGACCAATGTAACTGGATCATGATGCTGCAGGATTCAGCTCTGTGTGTTGATATGTTGTCTACAGAAAAATTGATCCCAGGTGACTCATTATCTGCTCTCATTATGGGATGTGTCCTAATCATGAAAGGACAAAAATACCTTTTTTGAAAGCAGACATTGTGACCTTTGAAGTGCAGTAAATATGATTGGTGCTGCTCATTAACTGTTGCTGTAGGTTGCTGTTCTCTCTGTTTGAGTCAGTAATTATTAATTATCATCTTAAGGTGTATTTAGAAATGGGCCTCACCGTTGATAGGTCCATTTTGGATCTGGAAAAATTATTGATTGAAATAAGATTCTCATTGTACAGCATTCTAGCCAAAGTTGACTCCTGTTATGTTCATTTGTGTGTCAGAAACTAAAAAAAAATCACAATAAACATTGTTTATATTTCATTATTACCTCGATTACGAACCATCTCAATCAATATTTAGTGTACTATAATTACTTTTTGGTAATTTTGTGTCTTTTTAAAATAATTGTGTGTCTTTTTTAATCATTTTGTGTCTTTTTTTAAATAATTGTTTTTGTCTTTTTTAGTAATTTGTGTCTATTTTTGGTCATTTTGTTTCTTTTTTGGGTCATTTTGTGTCTTTTTTGGTAATTCTGTGTATTTTTTGGTCATTTTGTGTCTTTTTTTTAATTTGTGTCTTTTTTTGGTCATTTTGTGTCTTTTTGTCGTCATTTTGATACTGCCTCCAGCGGCCCCCAGGTAATTTGAGTTTGAGACCCCTGTTCTATGATATATGCAATTCTCAATTGAAGGCCGGATCATTATATCATGATATTAATGCATAAATTGAGCTTGAGCTAATAAATTGTAATGGATTTAATTCAGGTTAAGTGTCTCCCATAGCTAACCAGCACAATTGACCTATGGCTAAGCCCCGCCCCCTCCACTCACTCGGACAAACTGTCAACATTCGGTGACGGGCGCTATGGCAGCTGTGACAGTCAGAGAAATTTCACAGGAGGCAATTAATCACTTTTGGAGACAGAAAAATGAAATATCATCTGGAAGTCACCAAAAGGGCCTTCATTAACAGGTTAGAGGTTTTCACCCCACTGACACCGCTCATTCTGGTGCTTGTTGTAAACAAACAGAGATCGCTAAGTGAACACCTCCTGCAGCAGCAGCACATACACACTGTACTGCTACAGAGCTAACTGTTAGCCTGTTAGCACATACACACTGTACTGCTACAGAGCTAACTGTAGCTAACTGCCGCTAACAGGTCGGCCGGCTCGTTAACAAGAGGCTCTTGTTAACGAGCCGGCCGACCTCGTTAGCGCTCGTTAAGACGGAGTCGCTGAATTTGATATTGATAGATATTGATTTCTTACGGCACACTTGTGTGCCGCGGAACAGCGGTTGGGAATCACTGCCATAGGGAACCGGGTTACTGCTCCCATATTATTGGGCTATACCTTGTGTCAGAGTTGCATGCACCCCATGCACACCGTTTGACCATTTTAAACTTAAAATCTCAACAAAAAACACATAAAAATGATTGAAAACGGACTAACTCCAATGCATTTCAATGGATGTGGAAGCAGAGAATGTCCGAGTGTATTGAGTTAGCTATGCGCACTGTGATTGGCTCATCCCGTTTGGGGGTGTGGCTTAGCCATAGGTCAATTGGCACCAGCCAATTCCAACTTTGTCCCAAAACTTGTATTTTAAACTTTGATCCAGTAAGAGTTTGTGCCTCTGGCTTCACTCACATGGTGGAGAGAATGACATAAGCTTTGCTACTTTCAATACTTTCAAATGAGTGGTGTCAAAAACCTTTCAACGTGCCATTCCTTTTGACAGCCTTAGCCATTTCTAGGACAAATATTACCTGAACAATCATTGTCATGGATGGATTTTAAAGGCCATTATTGGCCCTGATGGTGGTGTAACTCCGAGCTCTTTCATTAATAAGAAACTTTGTGTTGAGAGAAGAAGACTGGCTGTTTGAAGATAAACCAAACAGAATGGCAAGTTTGTTCCAAGGTCTTTAGTAAGTGCAGTGAATAAATCAGGTCTGAAAACACGACGGTTACACTTACAACACTCAGACGCCGTGAATAGAATCTTAAAACTGATACTGACTCTGTCTGTCTCCTGCACCTTTCTGGGAAATACGATTCATCACTATTCTCCACTTTAATTAAAAGGAAGTAAAATGTCCTTCATCCTTCTACTCCACATGAATAAAACTGAATGTTTATATGTAGAATTTCCTCGTTAATAGCCACTTGAACTGTTGAGGATATAACTGAGAAGTTTCACTAACTCAAGGTCCCAAACGAAATTTACACCTGCATCTCGATCATCAAATCCGACTTGTAAACATACTTGAGCGATAAAGTGTTAAAGGTGGTGTTTTTTTTGTAAATGGGACCATTTTTTTTACACAATGAACATCATATTGCCTTGGAAAAGATTTGAAACTAGCTATAAGGACCATCATTTTGCCACGATAATGTCTTCTGAGGTAATAAATTAAGTGAGAAGAAGTCTCATTTTGTATTGTGATAGATAGGACCGGAGTTATTTTGCTCCACTTTAATTAAAAGGAAGTAAAATGTCCTTTATCCTTCTACTCCACATGGATAAAACTGAATTTTTTTATATGTAGAATTTCCTCATTAATAGCAACTTGAACTGTTGAGGATATAACTTTGTTCCCCTTGAAATAAGTTTTACAAACTCAAGGTCCCAAACTAAATTTACACCTGCATCTCAATCATCAAATCTGACTTGTAAACATACTTGAGCGATAAAGTGATAAAGGTGGAGGGTTTTTTTTAATAAATGGGACCATTATTTTACACAGTTAACATCATATTGCCTTGAAAAAGACTTGAAACTAGCGATTGGGACCAAACTTTTGCCACGATAATGTCTTCTGAGGTAATAAATCAAGTGAGAAGAAGTCTCATTTTGTATTGAGATAGATAGGACCGGAGTTCTTTTCCTCCACTTTAATTAAAAGGAAGTAAAACGTCCTTCATCCTTCTACTCCACATGAATAAAACTGAATTTTTTTATATGTAGAATTTCCTCGTTATTAGCCACTGAGAAGTCATCTCATTTTGTATTGCGATAGATTGGACCGGAATTGTTTTGCACCCACCACTGGCGACCCCTGTTGGAATTTTGAAAGATTGCAGGCTTAGGGCACTTCCAGTCCGGTCATTTTGTGTCTTTTTTGGTAATTATGTGTATTTTTTGGTCATTTTGTGTCTGTTTTTTGTCATTTTGTGTCTTTTTTAGTCATTTTGTGTCTGTTTTTTTGTCATTTTCTGTCTTTTATTGGTCATTTTGTGTCTTGTTTTGGTCATTTTGTGTCCTTTTTAGTCCTTTAGTCGAACATAAAATGTGATTTTGAGTAATTTAGCTTTCTTCAGTCATTTTGTGTATTTTTTGGTCATTTTGTGTCTTTATGGGGTCATTTTGTGTCTTTTTTTTAAATAATTTTGTGTCTTTTTGGTAATTATGTGTATTTTTTGGTCATTTTGTGTCTTTTTTTAAGTAATCTAGTTTTTTTCTGTCATTTTGTGTCTTTTCTTGGTCATTCTGATACTGCCTCCAGCGGCCTCCAGGTAATTTGAGTTTGATACCCCTGACCTAGAACATAACAAGAAACATCTCAATCACGTCACTGGTTCTTTGTAATATAAGTAGAGATTTCACACAAATCTGACACCTACAATAAATGTGTTTTCTGATATATTTTACAAAGCCCTGGGCTCTATGTATGCCAACCTGCTGAGCGGACATGGCTCACTGTGTTTGGAGAGGTAAGCTGGGATATAACTATCTCAGCAGCATATAGGCTGTGCTGCATCACAGCAGGGGGGGTGTTTGTGATCGTGTGTGTTCGGGATGGGAGGAGGAGGTGTGTGTATGTGTGCATTTATAGTGGGGGAGGTTGGATGTGTACCTTTATGATTGTGTGTGTGTGTGTGTGTGTGTTTTCTTGGGAAACAGGCTTGATTCTCTTCCTCCAGCAGTGCAAATCCACCTTATTGATTAGCCTCCTTGCGGCTACGCTATCGATCCTTTGACTGCCAGACCTCAGAGAGCACTGCTTCTTTCTATGTGTGTGTGTGTGTGTGTGTGTGTGTGTATGTGTGTGTGTG